>NC_044051.1:25568285-25690785 GCF_902167405.1 Gadus morhua | reverse complement strand
GAGAGAGAGAGAGAGAGAGAGAGAGAGAGAGAGAGAGAGAGAGAGAGAGAGAGAGAGAGAGAGAGAGAGAGAGAGAGAGAGAGAGAGAGAGAGAGAGAGAGAGAGAGAGAGAGAGAGAGAGACTGCAGGCTATCTCATATTAATGCATTCAGGCTGATGTTGCTAAAAGCTAAAGCAGAGCCCAGTTGCTAAAAATAAACCAGCAACGACAAAGAAAAGAGTATCTATCTATCTATCTATCTATCTATCTATCTATCTATCTATCTATCTATCTATCTATCTATCTATCTATCTATCTATCTATCTATCTATCTATCTATCTATCTATCGATGGATAGATAGATATTATCTATCCATCCATCCATCATCCATATATATTTATAGATATACAGGGACGGCTGGTATAAATGGGCTAACAGGGCTAAGCCCTCCCTACCTTTTACAATAAAACATATTGTTTTATATTTTGGTAGAACCTAAAGCAGCAACAGCACCAAAAAGTGACAGAAAAACCCAGGATATATGATACATATATCTTGTTTTTTTTCCTGTGAATGGGCCAAATGTTTTCAGTAGTAGCATAAGCTTAGCGTAAGCTTCCATTAAATTTTGATTGACAGGTATCGTGACACGGCCCCTTCATATGCTTCCCCTTTGGGCTAAAGTCGTTCAGCCCAAGCACAGTAGCGTAAGCGGCCATTTCATTGCGATTGGCAGGTGTCGTGACACACCCCCATTTGGGCTATTTTCATTTAGCCCAAGCACAGTAGCGTAAGCTTCCATTGACGTTTGATGACAGGTGCTCTGACACGCCCCCTTCAAATGCTTCCCATTTGGGCTAAATTAGTTTAGCCCAAAGGCTGACCTTGGACTTACAGCTAGCACAGTAGCTACAGTACAGTGACCTTCGACCAATCACAGCACAGTAGCGCAAGTGCAATATGGCGTATGTGTAGTATGTGTTTTTAAACGTATCTATCATAATTTATTTATTAAAATAAATGAATAAACTTTAAATGTATCCATGAAATTTAGTTGTTTCTGTCACACAAATTAATTAAATGCTGACTCATCTATCTAACATTTTATTATTACGCAGTGCATTACGGAACACACTGCTTTTACTGTCAGGACTGCGGTCAGAATATGGCCGGTAGTAGTTAAGCGGGTCAACAACGTTTCGTATAGAAACATTAAAAAAGCATATGTCTAAATAACCCAACATGACATGACAAGTGTGTAGAGAAAGTGGCCCCTCTCCCAGATTCATTTCAGCAACAGGCAGTAACAATAAGGTTCTCTAAGGAATCGGAAATTATCAAATTTAATGTTGCATACAACATTGCCAAAGAGGAATTGGCATTCACCAAATTTAAATCCGAAATTAATCGCATGAAGAAAAATGGATTAAACGTCAACCCGACGTATAGCGAGGAGATGGCATGTGCACAATTCATTGCAGTAATAGGCGACAACTTAAAGCAAAAGACAGCTGCGGACGTCGGAAACGCCACATACATGTCCTTCATGATTGACGGCGACCCAGACGTCTCTACCAAAGAGTGTTGTGATCGTCTACAGCCGCATTTTACGCAAAGGGAGACCGGTCAACATTTTAAGTGTTTTAATAGGCCTACTTTAAGCACAAAAAAAAGTTAGATTTTGCTTAATGGTTAGGTCGAAATGTTCAATTTCAGCTCAGTAAAGCACTTCAAACACCTTATTTTTCTTTTTATTTATAATTGTGCTTCAAATAAAGACACGTATTTCTCTACACCTTATTCTTGTTTAAAAATCATTCACATTATATGAAAGTTATGAACAGAGATATAAAGGTGACCTCATGGCGTCTGGAGCCCTGTGATTATGGATGCACCGATCCGCTTTTTTCACCTCCGATACCGATACCGATATCTGAGGTTTAGTATCGGCCGATACCGATCCGATACCGATATAGAAAAACAGCGCGAAATTATGGCTACAAACTGTAAGTTTCATTGAGGGGAAAGGACTGGGATCATGAGACTTGAATTTTTGGAGGTGCTTTATAAGGTTTGTGGTATTAAAGCTAGAAGGTTTAGTACCACCCCTCAGGACATTTACTTTGCATATGTTGCATGTAGCCGTGGAGCTTGCTGGCTTAGGTAAAGTGAAATAGCTCCAGATAGCAGATCCTTTTGCTCGCTCCATTTTGCAATCACTGTAGGCTCCGCACGGCATGTTGCTTGTTTGTGACGTCACTCACAGCGCACAGCATAGAAACTGAATAGATCAGCCAATAGATAGATAGATACACTTTTATTAATCCCGTGAGAACATTTTCGTGGGAAATTCAATTATCAAAGCAGCAAGGTAGTAGGAATAGGATTCAAGTATGTACATAAACGTTTTTTTTTTTTAAATATGGATCGGCCCATTTGTCACCGATACCCGATCTAGAAATGTCTTCAATATCGGTACCGATACCGATACAAATATCGGATCGGTGCATCCCTGCCTGTGATGTGAAGTATTGATAAATGTAATGCATTCGTTAGCCCACCGACCCAAAATCACCACCAGCCGTCACCGTAGATATATAGTATTATTGATATATAGTATTATCTATATCTATGTATCTATGTATGTATCTATAAATGTGTGTATGTATGGATGTATGTATGGATCCATCCGTCCATCCATCCATCCAAGTTCCTCCCCTGTCCCTCTCACTCTTCCTCCCACCTCTCTGTCTGTTGCTGTCAGTCCCAGACAGACGGACAGACTTTGTTAGGACATCACAGTTTATTTACCAGCAGTGGCTTGTGTCTCGCTGTTTACCCACAGATTCTTTATTATTATTTTTTTGGCACAATTTACCATTATTGGAAGCAGGGGCGTTGTCCTTCTCCTAGCGGAGCTGGGGTCTTCTCTCCTTCCTAGTGGAGCTGGGGTCTGCTCTCCTTCCCCTAGTGGAGCTGGGGTCTGCTCTCCTTCCCCTAGTGGAGCGGGGGTCTGCTCTCCCCCCCTAGTAGAGCGGGGTTCAGGCTGTGTCTGAGTAGAACCCACAGGGAGTGGCTGTGTTCTGGCTACAGCTAGCTTGAGGGTTAGGTTGGTCGCACAAAGGAAAAGCGGCAGAATGTGGAGATACTTGCGGCTACACATTCTGAGATGAGCAGCATGTGAACTAAAGGGGCCCCAAGGAGCCCCCGCATAGGCTGCTGCTGAATCAGTGAACCGATCAATTAACCTAATCAATAATTTACAATTTGAACAATTTAAGAAAAATAATTGACGCATGAACGGACTGATAATAATAAAGTTTTTATCTATGTTTGAATGTAGCACAGGTTTATCCCAGTGTTGAATGCATGAGACCTTTGTGGAACATGAATGGCTGAAACCAGAACCACTACGATACCAATCTCAGCTCCAGAGGTACAACAATGCTAGAGCAGAACTAACCACCGTTTAGACTGCACAGCACCTGACACCAGAGTGGTCCGGTTGATCCAGTAGAGAGAACCTCTCCATGTACATGTGTCTGCAGATCCCAGCCACAGGATTGGTCCAAAATACATTAACCAAAGAAAAGAAAAATACCAGTTCCTTCAGATTACAGCTGGTCTTTGTCGTGTTCTTGAAGAAAGTAGTCTAAACCGGATCGCTTTTAACTCACTTTATTCGTTAAAGTATTTCGGTATGGTAACTATGAAGCAAAAGGGAGGAGCGTGGAGAAAAATATCATAGAGCTACTTCAAGCCCCGGGGCTTAGGCCCGAGGCTCTCAGCGGGTTTGCCTATGATTCTGACCTCATCTGGCTCCTGGCAAGTAGGTGTCAAGTAGGCGTGGCCTGTGTGAAGTAGGCGTGGCCTATGTGACGTCTTAGCTCCGGCTTCCGCGTCCGTCTTAAAGATGCTGCCTTATGTGGCTGCCTTATGTGGCTGTAATAACTACTTCAGCCACTGGCTGAAGTAGTTATTACAGCTTGTATGTTTGATCCTGCTCCCTTGTGGCTGTGTGTTGTAATTACAGCTTATGTGCTTAATTTACGTAGCATCTTCCATCACACTTCAGATGTTAATCTCAGACTTTATATCTCACCAATATCTCTGTGCCCCCTGCAGCTGTTTCCATCATGAGACACAGTGCATCAGCCTTTGGATTTGCTGTAAGTATTATGTCACTGCTATAATGTCACGCTAATATGTAACCATTAGAATGTCACTGTTACGATGTCACCATGATGATCTCACCATGACGATGTCACCATTAGGATGTCCCTGCTAAAATGGCCGCCGTTATGATGTCATGGTATATTTGATTTCAGCACTGACGGTATGCTGTCATGTTGAGATGTCACAGTTATAAAGACACCAATTAGAGGTCGCTGTTAAATGCTACCATTAGGAGGTCACTGTTTTGATGTCACCATTAAAAGTTCACTGTTATGATGTCGCCATTAAGGGGTCACTGTTATGATGTCACCATCAAGAGGTCACTGTTATGATGTCACCATTAAGATGTCACTCAGTACCTTTACATGCACTGTTTAATCAGAAAAAAGCCATAGTTCGACTATGCTCCTCAATCGGACAACTGCAATTGTCCGAGTATACATGGCGGTGAGAGAATCGAATCATTGGCCGAAGCATGTCATACCCTGGTACGATAGGTGGCACTGTAGCCATTTCATCTAGTGGTAATAGAGCCACCGGCTGACCTCTTTACGTCACCAGCATCAACAAACCTGGTCGGCATTCGAGAAAGATGTTTCGGGTCTATGTAATTACTCCGACGCTCCATTGTTCCGACCTCTGAATAACCTGAAAAATTCCCATTGGTCCTAAAGCCCCCTAGTCCGACGTCCCTTTATTTAAAAAAATAAACCCTCTGCTGCTCCAACATCCCATTTTTCCAACCATATAGGCTTTTGTGGATCACCTCCATAAGATCTGGATCAACAATAAAAAGCAAAATTACTTTTCTCTAGCCTAATAACACATTTCAATGTTCTCTGCCATGTGTCTGCCTGGCAGGGAGTCCGGCGGCGGAGCCCTTCCGGCGGGAGTCTGCATGGGGCAACAATCCCTTTCAACTCCATGTCACAGTTCAATCTAGACTTCAGAGAGTCAAAGCCAAAGTTCCTTTCCCCCAATTCGTTCTTAACCGTGGCCGAGATAACCCCCACTACGAGTTTTTACTTGTTGTTGGAGTACCGGAGAGTCAGAGAACCCGACGCAGTCTTTAAGATTCATAATATCAGAGAATATCCCGTCAGTTCGGCCGCAGCGCAATGAATGAATAAAGATCGTAAACACGTTGTAAGAAAAAAACCTTTATTTTGACAGATGTGCCCGAAGTTACTACCACCAACCTACTCTACTTCCAACTAGGGCTGGGCGATATAGACCAAAAGTCATATCTCGATGTCTTCAAGCAGAATATCAATATAAGATAAATATCAATATTTGTTGATGCATTAGCATAGTTGCCGTTGCTGCGCTCCAACTCATCATTTTACATCGGTGGCGCCACTGTGCTCTCATTTCCAGCCTGCCTGCGTCGCTGTGCTCGTTAACCTGCCTTGCTGATGGGGGGGAGGGGGGAGTTACCGTGGAGCTACCGTTATTACTATAGCCTACCTACATACCGTTTGAATTTACCTTCACTATTCCTATCGTTCGTAATTGAATACAGTTCGATGGTTGAATAAGCCGCGGACTAGACACTGCCGACATTGCAATATAGTATATATAATATCACAGCCAAAAGCTGTGTGCGCCTCCGGAATATTATGAATCTTCTTATATATTAATAATGATTATATTATTAATATATCTCCGACGTCTCTGGTTCTTCCACTTCCTCATCAATTTGAAGCACAGAATTGAATCGCGACATGGAGCGACACCCGCCGGAGCTTTCCGGCGAGTGTCCAGGAGCCTGGAATCATTTTGGGACAATTGCTGTACTGCCTTTACCTGAATAAAAAATAATTAATGTCGAGACAGCTTAAGATTTGGGGTCGCTGCACGCATTTTTGAGCACGTTGTGCTGCTGCAAGTGATGGAAGAGGTTTGGTCGTACTCTACCCTTTAGTCGCGACAGATTTCAGCACTCTCTAAAAAAAACCTGATTCTGTCATTCGTCAGACACCTGGTACCCAAAACATTTCCAAACTATGGAGCCATTTGTCTTCTGCTTACATACAAGCTCCTCCGTGCCGCATTTACCGGCGGACTCCATTTTTCACGCCGTGTATGTGTGTGCCGGAGGCAGAGCGGGAGAGAGATAAGCAGAGTTACGAAATAGCAGGCGGCAGTCGCGGTTCGAAGCTGCTGTTATTTGGATAAAATATCCTGTACTTTCAACGCAAATCAAACTATATCGATGTTGACAACAGCGTCTCGTTCCATATCTCGGTTGAAAAAAAAAATATATATTTCAAATATCGATATATCGCCCAGCCCTACTTCCAACTCACGGCCCCAAGAAAAGATCTTGAGCATGCGCAGAACGCATTAATCTCATAATCTTAATCGGACTATGAGAAACCCGATTTGATTCGATTTTAGTCAGACTAAGGTTTATACATCTTAATAATCCAATCAGGGGTATACATCAGACTAACCCAATCATTCGATTTTCTTCAGTGTCATGTAAACGCACTGACTGTTATGATGTCACTGTTACAGTGGAACGATAGACATCAATTTGAAATACTGTAATACTTATTTTTGAAAATACATTATAATATATCCCATTGAATGGATAATATTGGGGTAACACTGTCTATATCTCTAAGAACCCCCCTTTAGTGTGAGGGCCCGACCAGAAGTAGGTCTGGTGGAGGCAGTCAATGATAAAGTGACATAGCGCCGTGTGTGTAGGAGAGAGGGTCAGAGATCAAAGGTTAAAGGTGGTTGTGTTGTTGTGTTGTGTTGTAGTTTGACGCCCTGCTGGACGTGCTGTCCTCCATCATTGTGTTGTGGCGCTACAGCAACGCGGCCGCCGTGCACTCGGCCCACAGAGAGTACATGTGAGTACAGAGAGGACTGCACTGTTCAGTTCACATGTTGACGTCACTGTTTACATACATGTACTATATGTTTTAATCAGACCCCTCCCGAGCCCCACTGAGAGGTCTGATTAAATCCCCAAAATTTGGATTCTCAATATGTGAATACGAAAATGGTGTACGTACTGTGTGTGTATTTGTGTTTGATTGTGTGTGTGTGTTTTTATTTGTGTGTCCTTATGTGTCGATGTGTGTCTGTGTGTGTGTGTGTGTTGGTGTGTTGGTGTGGGTCAGTGTGTGTGCGTGTTTGTCTGTCTGTGTTGGATTACCTGCAATCTCTTCTGTTACGAACTGGTAGGGGTGTGTGGTCTTAATCAGCTCTGGACAACCTCTGCATGGTTTCCAAGGCGATCACACATCAAGTTGAGAGTTTGTGTGTGTGTGTGTGTGTGTGTGTGTGTGTGTGTGTGTGTGTGTGTGTGTGTGTGTGTGTGTGTGTGTGTGTGTGTGTGTGTGTGTGTGTGTGTGTGTGTGTGTGTGTGTGTGTGTGTGTGTGTGTGCCTTTCTCTCCGTTTTGGGTTGCCCTGGTTACCAAGCCTGTGGTACAGCTGGTAATACAGATGGCCTAGTGTGCGCCCTTATTCTCACACAATATTTATGATACTAACACACACAGAGACACACACACACAGAGACACAGACACACACACATGCCACACACACTGTAAAAACGAAAACTTAAAATTGTTGGACTCATTATGATTTCTGAGTAAAATTTATATAAAACATTAAGTATTCATGTCAACTGTGCAATGCAATTTAGTCACAATGCTGAGTTTTGGGTCAAGAGTTGGGCTCACTGTAGTATCTTTGTTAGCAAGACACACAGGTTTAAGTCAGACTCTGTCTGAGGCTGGGCCAACTACGGTGCACATGCGCATTTCGACACTTTGGAAAATACAGGGTTTCCTAACGGAATTTTCAGATGGTAAATATTTTCATCCTGGAAAACAGTGATGCATGCTCATCAATGGATCAGTGTCCAATAGATGAGTAGAAAGTGTGTTTGTGTTTGAGTCTGTGTGTGTTTTGCATGCTGGACCGATGTTGAATGTGAAGTAGTCTTTGGTGTAGCAACGAGCTTACTGTCAGTTTGTATTGTCCCTCGCCACACAGAGCATAATCCTGTGGGGGTCTTCATCTGTGTGTGTGTGTGTGTGTGTGTGTGTGTGTGTGTGTGTGTGTGTGTGTGTGTGTGTGTGTGTGTGTGTGTGTGTGTGTGTGTGTGTGTGTGTGTGTGTGTGTGTGTGTGTGTGTGTGTGTGTCCACAACAGTATCATAAATATTGTGTGAGAATAAGGGCGCACTCACACTAGGCCATCTGTACCGTGCCCAAGTCCGTTTCACACCTGTAACCGTGCTCAAGTCTAGATCGTTTGGCTAGTGTGAGCACGCCAACCATACTCAAGTCCACTTCAATTCCGTGGCCTGAGCACACTTGGGAGAGGTATGCTAATGAGCCGACATGCACACATGCACGGCTACGCAACCTGAGCTGGATATCCATGCAACCCTTTTTTCCCATTAAAAATAGCGTTGCGATAGTGAAGTTGAGTGTTTGATCAAAAATACCCTGTTCGTCGCAGCTCAAGCTTTCTTGGTTCACTGGAGAAGGCCGGGCTGCGCACGGAGTGTAGACCACTTTATAATAATTTGCACACTCCCGAATGTTTTTATTTTCTTATGAACGAAGACACCCGCACGCTAGACTTTTTCACGCTAGACACTACTCCAGAATATCGGACATTTGGAGTATCTTCCGGACGTTATTCCCTAATAATTAAATAATCACAAAGTCCACATTTAAACGACCAACGACACAAACTAAGTTGCTTCAATAAATGCCATTTATTAAATTAGCCTAGGCTAAAAAAACGTTTTTGCCATTCTCGGCAAAAATGGAAAACGGTTAAAAAATAATTAATTCGATAATTGCAATTCTTGCAGGCTACTTTGGCCGCAACTTCATGGCATGGAAGTGCTCCGCTGCTCGCGAAAAGTTGAAGTCTTTCAACAACCCCGGCCCAAGGCTCGATATGCGCATCAACCTCGTCACCTTTACCTCAGCTAGGCGGTTTCTGATAGATGTTTTAATCCTGTTTTGGAGAGAAAAGCCTCGTTCCGCAGGAACACTGGACACAGGGATTGTACTGGCGATTTTGGCCAGCTTTGCCCAGTTGGGAAAGATTTGTGCGTTCACACCAAACGCAACAGGGCGACAAGATCCCATACAAAGCAGTGTTAATTTCGTTAACGAAAAATATGACGAAAAATGTTCGTCAACGACCTTTTTTCCGTGACTAAGACGAGACGTTGACGAGCTAAAAATAGATCTGTGATAATAAAAACGATGACGAAATGTCATTTTGTTTTCGTTGACGAGACGAGACAGGACGAAAATGTTATTGGTGTGCTGTTTGGACATTCAAAATGCACGATATTTTCCAATCAGTACACTCCCGTAAGGTTCTTATGCAACTGTTCACTCCTCCAGTAAATAGGACGGACCTTAGCTACGACTTGGCAACGGGAGGTATGGTCCACTCAGCTATGAGCTAACGTTATGCATTGTACATGATTCGAAATTCTTCCCAGCTTTTATTCCACAGATACTAGGGTCTATAGCATATAACCGCGTTGTCTGATTACAGTTTAATTCATTTTTCACAATTTACCGGCTCTCGTTTTGAAGAAAATCACCGCGCCATTCGTTTCAATGGGAATCGCCACGGTCTATACTTCAACATAAGGTGGACTTTGAAATTCGTCCCTGCCTTTATACCCAAGATACTATCGGGTTTATAGCATATAACCGCGTTTTCTGATTACAGTTTAATGCATTTTTCACAATTTACCAGCTATCGTTTTGAAGGCTGAACAGACAAAAGTAGTAAAGTGTGACGTCACGTTTCGAGAGCAACAGATTTTCGGTTCTACACAACCAAATTAACAAGGGGAAATCCTATGGCACACAAACCTTTTATAGAAAAGGAACAATCTTTTTGCGAATTGATTTGTGAGTTTGCTTTACCAATGATGTAAGTAATATTGAGAATAGATTGTCTTCATATTAAAAAAAAAACTAAACTAAACTAACGTTTACAAACGTTTCCTTTTAATACCCCAGGGGAATACATGAACGCCTCGACATTTTTCGATTGGTAGTGATTTTCACCTCTTGAAATTGATTTATTTTAATTTTGAAAGAAACAACACATGGAAGCAATGGAGAACACCATCTCTCGTTCGGTTGTTTAGAACTGAAAATCCGGTTGCCAGGACAACGTAACGTTTTCACTTTAGTACTCTATTTGAGTGGAACAACTTAGCAGGTGTCCATATAGCCTATATAGGGTTAGCCTAATTGAACTAGTTTAAAAAGAGAAAACATTTTGACTAAAAGTAATGACTAAAAGTTGACTAAAATGTAAGGAATTTTCGTAGACTAAAACTAGACTAAAACTACAAAGGAAAACAATGACTAAAATGTGACTAAATATAGAAAAGCATTTTCGTCAAAAGACTAAGACTAAATCTAAAATAGCTGACAAAATTAACACTGATACAAAGTGAACGTAGAGACGTGTATCGGGCGAATTTTTCGCGAGAGAAAACCTTTTGTTTGAACTTGTCGCCGGTTTTGAACTTGCCACCAGGGAGGCAAACACATTCGTGTTTGCCTCCCTGGTGAGCTCGGCCAGGAACCGCTACTGGTTTTCATATGCTACTGATTAATTCATACATACATGCGAACTTCTTTCTTTTTTTTTCTCAGACATGTGGGCCGTTTACATTTTATTATACCGGCCATGCGTGGGTGCAATCGGCCAATGTCCGGCTATAGCCGGCTAACGTGAACACTGCTCACCACACAATTTCAAACCACTGACTGTGTATGCATGTGTATGTATGCTTGTGCAATTGTTGGTATTGTGGCTGTTATATATCCATGAATCCGATACATTCATGTACAATTGTATTTTTATTCATCCACGTTTGTTGTGTGTACGCTGCTGTGCATTATATCAACTGGAATACACTAATTCATCAACTGACTCAACAACAACATGGTGAGATACTAGTTTATCATGTACAGTGAAGCTTGCTGAGGTGGAACCATGTCGTCACATTTAGGGAACCATTGATAACAATGTTAATCCTATCCCACCCTGGGCCTGAGTTTAGCCACCCTGCCTATTTAAATTGTTGCCGTGGTGCAGTAAACATGTTTTCCATTTGTTCTTTGGATGACTCCGCCTCACAGGTAAACAACCCCAGCATTGTCCTGGTTCTCAGCCAAGGAGGCACTGGCCCGGTTGACCTCTACTCCCCTCGTAAACATGATGTAATGATGACCATCGATTTTTATTTTTTATTATTATTATTTTTTTTTTACTCGCCTTGCTAACTAACAACTTTAGCTGGAGTAAAAAAGAGGAGATTGAATTTTACCGTACAACATGAAAGCACGCTCGCTCAGGCAGCTGCGCGCTCACTTCACCAATGTACACAAGACGCGTTGTTTTAGCATGTTGTGCCTGATTTTCTTTAGGTCCCAGGCCATGTTAATTTGTTATACTGTAGACTCTAACGGTGAGACCATACTGCTCAGCACGCACGTGTTAGTCACTGCTCATGAGCGCAGCACATTGGGAGTTAGTTATTTATTTTACATTTTACATTACACAAATTTTTGACTGTAAATGTATTCTAAAACACTCAAAGGTTCTGCATTAAATTCACATATTCGTCAAAAGTGTTTAAAGTATATTTAAGGTATCAAAAACTAAGTTTTATATGCTTTTTTTTGTTTTGTTTTTAATCGGCATTAGGGCTGGGCGATATGGACAAAATCTTATATCACGATATGAGTAATTTTATATCACGATATGCATGCAAGAATGAGTTCATGTCTGAGTGTAGGCTACAAACGCGACCAACTATTTACAAGTCCAAAAACGCCAACATATTCTTTAATTTGCTGACCACTTGTTTTGTATCCTGACGAAAGCCTCGTATGGACAGTTCCTCTGCGTCTCTCTCGTAGATCACACCATCTTTCAACGTCTTTGTTTAATATGACTGCATCACCTTCTCTCAGCAGCTCGCGTATTTCACTTTCTCTCAAGTTAACTGCTCATGATCATATCACTGCGTTGTCTCTGTGGAGACAGCGCACCAACACCACTACTCAAGCCCACCCCCCCCCCCCCGGAACCGCGGAGCCGTCGCATTTACAACTGAATGAAACCCAATAAACTACCAATGTGTGCAGGAGGGGAGGGTATATCGGGGTTATAGCTCAAGCAGGTTATTTACCTCGTGGAGTGTAAACGCAAAAGGCATGCATAAAACGGCCTATTTGGCAGTGTAAAAACGTCAGTGAGAGAGGGCTGTATCTGAATAGAACGGCTCCAAATAAGCAACAAAGTCAGTAAAGTGTCAACTGTGTTCTCTGTGTTGTTCTACTAAGAAGTGGACGCTTGGTGGTGACGTGATGACGTATGTACAAGAGGCAACCGTACTCAAGCCCAGTTGAGATTGCCTAGTGTGAGCACAGGCCAGTGCACAGCAGGGGGTGGGGGCAATCGTACTTGAGCACGGTACAGGTCTGAAACGGACTTGGGCACGGTACAGATGGCCTAGTGTGAGTGCGCCCTAAGGCTATTGTTCCTTTAGCCCGTCATGTAAGCCTGGAGCGAGAGCTCATAAAGAGTAGAGACTCTTTACAGGGAATTGAGGAGAAAGTCTTTAGCATTAGCTCCACAGGTTGCCTCTGCCAGGGATTCAGGGCTTCCCTGTTGTGCGCTCACTGTGTCAATGAGGCCCCGTCCACACGGAGCCGAAACGGGCAAAAACGATCCGGTTTCGTTTTATGCGGTTCAGGAATATCTCTGTAATGTAAAATGTAAAATAAATAACTAACTCCCAATGTGCTGCGCTCATGAGAAGTGACTAACACGTGCGTGCTGAGCAGTAGGGTCTCACCGTTAGAGTCTACAGTATAACAAATTAACATGGCCTGGGACCTAAAGAAAATCAGGCACAACATGCTCAAACAACGCGTCTTGTGTACATTGGTGAAGTGAGCGCGCAGCTGCCTGAGCGAGCGTGCTTTCATGTTGTACGGTAAAATTCAATCTCCTCTTTTTTACTCCAGCTAAAGTTGTTAGTTAGCAAGGCGAGTAGGAGCGCAATCTGAAGGATACTAAGCGCAATAACATTTCTAAAAAAATAACAAAAATAAATAAAAATCGGTTGTCATTGGCGTCTTTTTGGCAGATGTTGATTATTTTCAAAAAGGCTATAATCGGCCAATTAAATCGGCAGGCCGATGAATCGGTCGGGCCCTAATAAGTACATTTGTCATAAGAAGTTCAACGATATATCGCTGTCAGTGACAGTGATAATGACAGCTGTGTTTTCTGTTTTGTGTTCAATAGTTAATGCGTGCAACATCCATCGTGATTTTGATACAAAGGGATGATAAGTGTGAGTATTTATAGAAAATATTTGCGATCTAGAACGTTCTTAAGCGGGAATCATTTTCATTTGCTCTCCATACCACCAATCTAACCAACCAATCGCGTATAGTCATGCTTTAAACAAAACACATTTTTGAAATCGTCACATACACAAACTAATCGAAATGACAAGGGATATATCTCTTGTCTTTTATCCCTCCATTCCCCACTATTCACGGAGCCTGAGGTGAATCATTTTAAATTAAATAGTCTAGATAGATAGATAGATAGCCTATCTTTATTAATACCAAACGACACAAATCGTCGGGAATTCATTTAGGTGATTCGGCTCACACAGGACCACCCTCGGAGGTGGTTTCAAATCTATACAGACCTATGCGGTTTCGTGTTAGGATTCTTGTGGATGCCTGAAACGCAAACGATGACGTCATTAGCCCCCCAGCAGGGGGGGACGTCAGAGTTGCGTTGAATATTTTATTTATTATTTTATTTGTATATTTTTTGTAGCTTTAAATAAAGCCAAATCAATTAATTTAATTACTACCTGTACATTAAAAAGTATTCCTGCTCAATTTAATAGGTTGAATCTCCTTGTGACTGAATGTTTGTATACAGCGTGCAGGCTGTATGCGCGCAGGCTCCACTTTTTCTGTCGAGGACCAGCGCCTTGAATATTTACTACAGCGTTTCAACAGCTCGATGCGGTATCGCAATGACTCAGTCTTTACGGAGATATTACAGCCTGCACGCTGTATACAAACATTCAGTCACAAGGAGATTCAACCTATTAAATTGAGCAGGAAATACTTTTTAATGTACAGGTAGTAATTAAATTAATTGATTTGGCTTTATTTAAAGCTACAAAAAAAATACAAATAAAATAATAAATAAAATATTCAACGCAACTCTGACGTCCCCCCCTGCTGGGGGGCTAATGACGTCATCGTTTGCGTTTCAGGCATCCACAAGAATCCTAACACGAAACCGCATAGGTCTGTATAGATTTGAAACCACCTCCGAGGGTGGTTTCAGAAATGTGTGATTTCGGGCACCGGATTCGCCGGCTCTGTCTGGACGGTCGGCCGAAACGCACAAGACTTATGCGGTTTCACTAAATAATCGGCTTTGTGTGGACGGGGCCTGAGTATTTGTGTGTGGTTCTGCATGCGTTGGAGTGAAGAGTATACCATGCAAGAGGAAAATTGTGAGAGGCAAGAAGTGGAGAGTTTGCTTCTGTGTGTGTTTGTGTGTGTGTGTGTGTGTGTGTGTGTGTGTGTGTGTGTGTGTGTGTGTGTGTGTGTGTGTGTGTGTGTGTGTGTGTGTGTGTGTGTGTGTGTGTGTGTGTGTGTGTGTGTGCGTGCCTTTCCCTCTGCTGTTGGTTGCCCTGATTAGCTTCGACCAAAGCCTATTGTACAGCAGGTAATACATGGCCACGCACGCACGGACGCACACACACACACACAAGGTTGTGCACAGACAGTGTAGATGCTTGTCTAGGATGAGAGTTAAGATCTCTGTGTAGAACAACTTCATTAGATCATTCTGCCCTAAAATAGCCCCTGCTCTCCTCCAATCAGATCCAACAAGTCAGAGACAGACACACACACACACACACACACACACACACACACACACACACACACACACACACACACACACACACCTCCTCCATAGCAAGATGATTCCGACTATTGGTGGCCCTGAAGATAGGTTTACCCTGGACTGTGAGACACAAAGGCCCTGACCTTTGGCCCCACACATACACTGACTAACATACATACACTTACAAAAAGACACACAAATAAGGGCAATTGCTGTATGTGTGAAACTATTTGATGCTGCCAACCCCTTGCCTGACATCCCAAGACCAATTCACAAATGCCAGTCTGCAACTTCTCAGTTAATTTTCAACTCAGAGCTGCACCATCTTGGTTGCTGATTAAAATGCCTCAACGTGCTCCCATAGGCCCCTCCTCTGGATCACGTCTGTCTGAGCGGGAGGGGGGCCAGATACATGTGCCAGAGCAAATTAGACTGAACTGGTTCCCAGGCTAGGCAAACAGCTAAATCGGATTAAGCCTCATGCCGATTTGTTACTCGAACGGACCGTGACAATTATCCGAACGTACATGGCCTTTAAGAGATCGGATCGCATGGCTGAATCCGCTAATCTAAGTGGCGCTGTAGCCCTTTCAACAAGTGGTGATAGAGCCACTTCCAGTTGACCTCTACATTCCAGCAACAACAAACAGAGGCGGCATTCGAGAAAGATGTTTTCAGTAGACAGCTCTCAGTTCACTTCGGGTCCATGTAATTTCTCTGACGCTACATTGTTCCTACCTCTCGGTCGTCTGCAGACTCCTCCGGCGGCGGAGCAATGGGAGGAGTCCAGCCGGAGCAGTCCGCATACAACCAAGAGGTCAGAACAATGGAGCATTGGAGAAATTACATGGACCCGAAGTGAACTGACAGCTGTCCCGCACACGGCAACAATCCCTTTCTCCTCTATGTAGTGTTTCAATCTTGAATCAGAGTCGAAGCCAAAATTCCTTTCCCCAATTCCTTCTCCACCATGGCCGAGATAACCCCCACTACGAGTCTTTGTTGTGGAAGTACCAGAGAGTCGGAGAACCCGACGCAGTCTTTAAGATTCATAATATCAGAGAATATCCCCGTCAGTTCGGTCGCGGCACAATGAATGAATAAAGATTGTATACACGTCAGAAGGAAAAAACTTGTGCCCGATGTTACTACTTTACAAGCTTGTTGATGACCAACGTTTAGGAAAACATGTTCTTTAAATTCAGCCTTGGGTGAAATCAAAGCGTATTGTCAGTGTGTACTGAATGCATGTTGATGATGATACACTTCTTATAGGGGGTAATGACATGACACCAACTTCCTCCATCTTCTGCGTCACCTTTTTAAATAAATCGCTGTTTCTCGTTTTCCGAAGGCAACAACCACAAACATATAAAGAAATAATTTGAATATTTATATTTATAAAGAAATAAGAATTGTTTATATGTCTTTGGCGACATCAACACGACTACCGTCTCCTTCTACTTTCGGCTCACGTCCCCCGGCCGCAAGATCTCCAGCATGCCCAGCAGGCGAAATCCGATACGAGATACGATGCGTGTTTACATGCAGGTAGAAACCGGACTATGATCGAGTTATCTAGGTGTTCTTATCCGATCTCGCTTGTCCGTTCATATACCGATTTCGGTCCGAAGTAGATCGGGTAAAGGTGTCTACATGCATTTGAAAAGTTGCATTGAGTGTTGTTTGCATCTCGGAAACAGATAATTGTTAGATTAAAGAGATGAGATGTTGAGTGAGTGTGAGTGTGTGTGTAGGCTTGCAGTGAGTAACTGGTTTATGTGATGCTTTTCTGCATGCAGGTAGCGGTGTTTGTCTTAACAATGTGCTAACTCTAAAACCCTTCTGTCGTCTCCCGCCACACAGAGCGTGCGTCATCCTGGGGGTGCTCTTCATCCTGTCCTCGCTTTGCATTATGGGAAAAGCCATCCACGACCTGGCAACCAAACTGCTACCGGAAGTGGTGAGTGACGATGTCGATTATGATGATGACTATGACGACGATGATGACGATGATGACGATGACGATTATGACGAATACGATGAGCACAACGAGGATGATGATGATTATGACGACGATGAGTATGAGTGTTTCCCATAGTCCGGGGGGGGGGGGGGGGGGGGGGGGGGCGGCGCCAGCGCGACGCGGCATCAGCGCACGAGTTTAGTTTTTACCTGAACTTTTGATTCTGTGACATTCAAGGAATGAATTGCAACAGACAACTAAAGCTGGAGGTTTTTATTTCAAGTAAAAATAAACTCAAGACCTACCTGAACCAATATATAAAATAAATAGTAACAATATAGTACTAGGTACAACAAGGCTACTAACTAAAATAATGAATGCAATGCACATATTGTCAGGGAGGGCAGCCGACTGAGGTCTAAGGACATGGAAGGCTCCTACGATTTTTAGATTTCCAAATCACGTTATAAAAAAAAAAAAAAAAAAAAAAAGACTGAATGAATTTGTGGCGCTCGATGTTGATTCTGTGGCACCGCGCCACACAATGGTCTATGTATGGGAAACACAGAGGTCTAGTGGTTAGGTGTGTTTTACTTCCAGTCCAAAGGTTCTGGGGTCTCATTTATAACTGTAGCGTACGCGTGGTTTGTAGGAAAAGGAGAATTGGCGACACAGATGGTGTGGTGGTGAACTGAAGTCAGACAGAAGACTTGTAGAGTGAGAAGAACGATTATGTTTATCATCGGCCTTCATACATTTAATTTCAACCCGTATCATGCATTAAATCTATGTAATCAGAATAATTTAGGTCAACTGCGTTATTTCTCAGTTATAACTCCAGAAACATCTCCTTAGAATATAAATAAAAACAAATTCTCTATAATTAATCCCGTCACGCCATAGGCTACTGTCCACTGACGGCGCGACTGCATGGAATAAAGCATTTGTCCAACATGTCTCAATAACATAATATTTTTATGTGACACTGTAAACACATAATCAAATGTCAATTAAATCCCAAGTGTGGAAAACCAAGCCACACTCCTCATCACAATCGTTGTCCGTTACTCTTGATGCTTTTCATGAAAAATCTGGCATTAAAAAGGGGTTATGTTCAAGAACATTTTACGTGGGTGATTACAAACTGATTATCCAAGGTGTTCTCGGTCAGTCTTATTACCGTAACCCTATTAATACAGAGGTGAGCGCCGTGGTAGTGCTGCACCATATGGCACTTCTGGCGGACCATGCAAATGGCAGGATTCGGAGGGAGAGGGTCTTTAGGGACCATAACGATTTATTGGTACATAAAAATATGTACCTTTATGTTAGACCTTATTTTTTATTCTGGGACTGTGCGCTCCGTGCTACTGACAGAGTTCACTGCTGCAGCAACATGTTGCCACTCACTCTGCTTTTTTTTGTTGGCGATCCCAATCCCGTGCCCGCCGAACAAAACTACTTTTCGGGCCTCCACCTCACCCACAAGTGTCTCCACTTCAACCTCCGTGAAATTTCGCTTTTTTGCTTTTCTCAGTCCTTCTGCAAAAGGGGCGTGTACAGGGCAGAACGTGAAGCTGATTCAGCTGCGCACACTTGTAGGCACTCTGTGATTTATAAAGCAAAGATTGCGTACAGTGTGCGTACGCAGGGTTTTATAAGTCTGAATATTTTTTGGCGCACGCAAAACTTAGCTTTTGGGCGTACGTACACTTTTAGTAACGATCCCACGCACAGTTCTATAAATGAGACCCCTGGCCTCTAAAGT
The DNA here is from genome assembly GCF_902167405.1 of Gadus morhua. Taxonomy (NCBI): domain Eukaryota; kingdom Metazoa; phylum Chordata; class Actinopteri; order Gadiformes; family Gadidae; genus Gadus; species Gadus morhua. The sequence continues at coordinate 25,671,904 of NC_044051.1, read as the reverse complement.
CAGTAGTCCAGTGGTTGAAGCTGCCCCCTGACCCCTACCTGCTCCTTAATGACCCCCCTCACTGAAGGTCTTAAGGTGCGGCCACACTGAACGCGTTACGCGCGTTAAATTACGCCCGTAACGCGCCTAACCTGACGCTTGATCAACGCGCCTAACGCGCCTACGCAGCTAGATGAGCCCGCCCAGCGGAGGTGTTTGCTTCAATATGTTTTATATATTTATTTATATATATTGATACATTTTCAATAATGACCGGCGACGTTCTATAGGCCTACATTATCCCGCTTATTACAAGGCTACTTGCAAAAACGAAAAAATAACTTCACATGGTGTGTCTTTTTACAATTTATTAGTTACCAGCATTCGTAGTGTTGATTAGTAGAGAAAAAGTCTGCCAAAGACGTTGACGTCGCTTAGCAACCGAAGACGCTGGGGTTCACAAGTTACCGGAGTAGCCTACTACCTATGCAAGTAAAGGGAGCGTTCCACGGCATTGAGAAGACCCGTGTAATAAAGGCCTATAATATTTCTGTTTATGGCATAGATTTCTCCTCAGATGAGGCCAATAAAGCAATGAAAAAAAAAAACACAAACGCTCGATCAAAGGCCCGGCCCGAGGATAGTGGTGGAAAATATCGGCCCGACCCGGCCCGGTCATCCGGCCGGATCAGGTCAGGCTCGGGGAGAGAATCTAAACTCTAGTGCATGACATCCTCCGTAGGCGCTCACAGCTGGGTGAGTTTCACCACCTCCTCATCGTTTCAGCACACACTGAAACAATGACTTGTTCCAGTTATATGCTAATTAGCTCCTCCCCTGAATTTCTAAGCCAATAGCTTTGAACTTTTTTAACTCATCATATGCATGGCTAAACACACAGACAACATCAGTCGATTCCAGAGATCTTCTTTCGCAAATCTTTCCTGTTGTAGAGTTTGCTCAAGCTTACCTACTCCACAGGCCTACTTGTTTATGGTGATGGTTTAGTGTATAGTGTGTCTATATACATGTATAGTAGTTTAATGATATCATTTAGTACTTATTTACTTCTAATGGAATTTTAAATTATAGTTTAATGTGGGCATGTACTGTAATTTGCGTTAATTTCAATGAACAGCAATACACTACATCAATCTCCACAATTGAAAATTACAATCCTTCAGGGATTCCAACCAACAGAAGAGCAGACAGACCTCCAAAGCTTTACCTATTGTTTACTATTGGAATCCAACTTCTACGCTCGTTTATTCATTTTACTCAGAACAGGGCCCAGTTTCCCGAAAGCATCGTTAGCCTAAGTCAGGGGTACTCAAGTAGAAATGATGAGGGGCCACAAAAAAATTTTTCAGTGACTCAAGGGGCCGGTCGGTATACGTGTGACTGAGGCCGATATATGCTCTGTTTTAGACGTAACGCGTAAGCACGTAAGATACATAACCCCCCCTTGCGCGGTAAAATATCCCCCCTTACGTTCTTAAGTGCGTCGGCCAAAATTCCTGACTATGCGACTAAAACACTACGGCCCTACGCAGCTCGCAAAGACTGTGATTGGCCAGCTAACCACATCCTTTCAGGAGTCTCACATTTCGGGTTTTACAGCATAATAGCGCCATTTTTAAAAGGCCGTGACAGAAGCGAATGAAGAATTTTGAAGAAGGAGAAGAAGAAAACACAAGAACGAATTATGATAATTATAAATATAAACAAGCCAGCGATTTCCACTTCCACGCCCACAGATTCGTTCGTTGCTCCCCCTACTGTTCTGGCGGAGAATCCCCTTGCAACACGCGCAATCCTTAAGGAACCTTAAAGGAACCGTAAATCAAAACTTGTCTAAAACAAGTCCCTTGTGTAAATTACGTGCTTACGTCTCTGCGTCTAAAACGACCCTAAATCGGCCTTGACTGCTGCTGAGATGGACTGTCTGCCTCGAGTTTGGGAGGGCTGGAGCGGTCTGTGGGCTGGAGTGCAATCTGTTTATCGTTGCAACCCCCAGCCTCGTATTGAGATCGCGGCGCGCGGTTTCAAAATAAGAGCGCCCAGCACGATTTTTTTAATTTTTTTTAATTTTTAAATTTTTTTTATAATTAAAAAAACTTTTCAAAACAGCTCGAGGGCCATTAATAGACACCCCGCGGGCCACAAAAGGCCCGCGGGCCGCTACTCGAGTATGACTGGCCTAAGTGGATCGTGAAGTGCGTCGTACGAGCATCGTTGGTAACGAACGTCGTGAAAAAAACGCTCGTAGCTAACGAGGACTCCAGGCAGGGTAGGCCTACTCGTAGGACGCTAAGAGCATCGTTAGCCTACTATAGCCTCAGTGGCGTCGCCAGCGGACATTCCTAGTTGGATGCGTTTCATTAAAACACATCCAATACCACGGAATGCCCAGCTTGAGCCATTTCGCAACCAAAAACAGTGGTTACCGCCGATATATTTGTCAAAGACTACTGTTAGATTTAAACAGCAAAGATGGAGACATGTTAGAAGTCAACAACAACATAATTTATTGCAGCAATTAAAAATTCCAAAAACACATGCGCAGCCGAAATGTACCGATCAAACGCCACGTCAAGGCATATAATAAAATCGAATGATTCCATTGCTCTTGTGTGGGAGGTCGCTTTCAAGCTGCACTTGCTGTCTCCCTCTGGTTTTAATTCAACCATCGTGGTTAAAATGTTCTCATATTGATCAATGACAGAAGACATCGGCCACTAGACATGCAACATGCTGAGACCAGCAGGTGTCGGAGAATATCTGCAGGCGTTTTTTGTTGCGATTGTTTGCATTAAGCACTGTAGGCGCTTCGGTGAGGCTGTGATGAAGTTCACTATTTATTGGACCCTGTCTAGACAGTAACGAACATCCCTGACCATAGTCAATCGTGTTTGTAGTCTACACTCAGAGTGAACTCATTATTGCATGCGGGTGTCTTCATTCATAAAAAAATGAAAACATTCGGGAGTATGCAATAATACAAATTATTCTAAAGAGTTCAGAGACTCGGTGCACAGCCCCGCCTTCCCCAGTGAACCAAGAAACCCCACGCTGTGACAAACGGGGGATTTGACCCCCTCGGTTTTACACAGGAAACTTGAGATAAGAAGGTGAAATCGCCGGGCGTGCCAAGCTGCGACCGAACCGGCTCGGCAGTGTAAAAAGACCTATAGCCATCGTCGAGATAGGTGGGAGCTGAGCAAACTCAAATATCTGTGGGGGTCTCTGAAAATACAGCAGCATAATATTGTAGCTATTTTCCCTTCCACATGCAGAGTAATATTGACGTTAAGTGGGATAATAGAACGCCGGTCATTATCGGGAAAATAAGCCCAGACAGAGCGAACCGGACACCGACGCGAAACGGAGGTGCTTCGACCTGAAGGGGCTTATTTTCGATAATGAGCGGACTACTTGCCAAACGAAAAAATGCCTTTTTACAATTTATTTGTTACCATTCGTAGTGTTGATCAGCAGAGAAATAGTTAGCCAAAGACGTTGACGTCGCTTAGCAACCGAAGACGCTGGCGCCGTTGTGAATGGCCCATGCAAGTAAACGGAGCGTTCCACGGCGTTGAGAAGAGCCGTGTCATAATAGCCCATATTTACGTCCTATATACGTCCGCCCCCCCCCCCCCCCCCCGTCAACAACTTTAAGAGACCCCCACAGAGATGGAATCATTACTCGAACCCTGCCTATAGCCTACTTCATCCTGCCCAACAATATGGGCAGGATCTAGACCAAGCTCTCGGGTCAGCAATAGCCGCGTGTCAATGCCTAGCCTCTGCGTTTGAATGACAATGAATGAATGGAACGTTGCATTTTTAATGTCTACAAATATTCTAGACTAGAGAGCCAATCAATGAAACCTTATGCGGAATCAGATAAAGTCGGCACTTTGCTGCGCAAAGTATGTTTCAGAAATCAGCACATTAAGATAAATGTAGGCTAGTTGTCACACAAGCCATTTGGGATTTTCGTAATATGGAATTATTTCAAGAGGGGAAATGCCGTGAACAAATGTATGCACATTGCGTTCAGGATTAGGACTGATATGTCGGCCTAGGCCTAATCAATTGTGTTTTAATATCTTTATCTTTCTTTTCGTAGGCTACTCTGTGGTTGGCCTTGATGGGGAGATATTTTAACCCTTTTTAACCCCATTTTCCTGCGACATTCCTGGTCTCCCCCTGCGTCATAACGCGTTTCAGCACCGTGTCAGTGGGTACAATCTTACGAACGTCGTGAGTGCAGCGAATGCGCGTTCATGTTAAGAGGAGTTTCGGGAAACGCTCCAAAGAAATTTACGATGGTTCGCAAGATCCATCGTGAGAATGATCGTGCAAAGATCCATCGTTATCGGGAAACTGGGTCCAGACCAAGCTGACTCATGTAATGCAGAACTAAAAACGATACGCTATAAATAAATGTCTGCTTTTTCATTCTGTTATGATCATAGCCTACTTGCCACTTACCATACACAAAATGTTCGGTCAAGTATCTTCAAAGAGTATGTACTTGTAGTGTTCACCACCTCCACATTAACCCCCTTTAATTTAGAACATCTTAACTTTAGACTTTAAAAACGATGGATAGGTTGGTTTTTGCAGCTAAACAAAACTCAAAATGAAAGGTACACTTTCAAACTATTATATTATTAAACTACTATACACTATACAGAAAAACCATCACCATAAACAAGTAGGCCTGTAGAGTAGGTAAGTTTGGGCAAACTTTGCAACAGGAAAGAAGAATCGACTGATTCTGTCTGTGTGTTTAGTAGGGATGAGTCGGTCGCGACCGATTCGTTCACAACGAACGAATCCCGGACGTGAACGACAAGAACTGGTTCCCCAAAACAAGAAAAACTGGTTCTTTGATTCTTTTTTTTTAAACATAAAACAAAAATGTGGTCACGTAAATAAAATATACAAACGAACAGAGCTTCGTCTCCCCGCGACTTATATTGATTGAGTCTACAACGTTCTCAAAGATTCAGCCAATGAGAGGTAGCAATGGTGTTGCCATGGCACCTGGGTAAACAAATGACAAGGTGGTACCGTCGAATTTCCACGCTTTCTCTGTCTGACGTATCTTGGGTCATACCATTCGACTTGGGGCTACTCATATATCCCCCTACATTTCCGAAAATAGACTTGACCGCCATCTGTTTATTGGATAAACGCATTTCCCAATCCCAGGAGTCTTTGCTCCATTCTACATCAATTCAAGAACAAACAAAGAAATTAAACTGCAGTTCGTATTTTTTATTTATGACCATGAAAGTTCCGTAATGCCTGAATAATGAAGAATTAAATGTAAAGTATAATAAAATGATAAATATAAAACCATGAATGACATATAGAGATGTGTGGTATAAATGGTATAAATATTGGTGGGACGTTTGGTTATACTATATAGTATATCTTGTCGATTTTCACGGGGGGTAGAGCCTAGAAGTCGCTTAAATTATGCTTAGGGCCGTCTCGCGGGGGCGGGGGCGGGGGCGGGGGGGGCAGACACCAGTGAGATTCCCTGTCAAATGACGTAATCTGACGTAACGAACGAATCAAAACGAACAAATCAAACAAACGAATCGTTATAGTGAACTTTAGCCATGCATATGATTGGGTGAAAAAAGTTCAAACCTATTGGCTTAGAAATTCAGGGGAGGAGCTAATTAGCATATAACTGGAACGCGTTCTGAACTTTCCTGAATATGGCAAGCCAACCCCGACAGAAAACGCCCTCATTTAGTCACGCATCACCTTCATTACCCGTAAAAAACGCCGTAAAATGTAGAAAAACTGCGTATTTTACGCCTTCATGTGCAAAAATGAGCCGCTTTTTACGCCGCAATGAAGCCTTTCAAGAACGTGCGTAAAAAACGCAGTTTTGAGCATCAAACCGCGCGTAAAATACGCGCGTTTGTGAACATCACAAGGCGCGTAAAATACGGCCTCTTTCTAGTATGCTTATAATCTCCGCCCTTCTTTTCTCTCAGCCAATGCATTTGAAGTGTATGCGCCCAATTGCTGAACAAGACGAGCAGATCCAATCAGTTCAGCACAGATCTGCTTGTGACAATTTATCCTCATTTGTTATTAGTTGTAGCGTCATATAGATATATATCAGTGAATCCGAAATAAACCCTGTGGTCAGCGTGGCCCAATCGATAGAGACTCTTGCACTATTGTCATATTTGTGCTTTTGTCAGATGGTCACCTTTTATGATCGCAATGGTTTTTAGTCAGCAAGCCAGACCTCCTGTGTTATAAGTTCCATATTCAGTGCCTTTTTAGTCAGCCAGCCAGATCATCTCAGTGTCTTGTTACACGCTTTATAAGTTAATTATATTTAAATTATTATAGCCATGGAGCCTTTATTTTCGTGGAGTTATCGTTGCATCCTCTTTTGTTCAATCAATATAAATACACAGTGGAAAGGATTGAGAGGGAGTCATAGGCTTAAGAGGCCCATCAGCCTACACCAACATTGTTAACTGTCATACACAGCTAAACAAGCAAATGAAAAATTAAATACTAACGCAACTGACATTTTTATTAGGCTATTAACAATATCATAAAAATGATACCGTAATGCACCCATTCTTTGTCTTTGGATATTTTGAATAAAGGATCAATAATTGGCGAATCGCAATGATCGCAAGCAGAGGAACGTGAGTCATTGAGCAGCAGCTGAACCAGTCTAAAAATCCCATTATCACTAAAACAATTTTAGTGATTAAAGGTCACCACAGCGCCTTAAAGCCATTAACGTCATTCATGTTAGGTAAAGGGAAGAACCTCGGACATGAGAAGTTAACGGAGAAATCTGACAATAGATGGATTCGATCCGACAACCTCTTGCCTACAGAGCAAGCGTCTCTATCGATTGGGCCACACTGACCACACAGATTATTTCGGATTCACTGATATATATCTATTAGTGCTGTCAAGCGATTAAAATATTGAATCGCGATTAATCGGATAATGTCATAGTTAACTCGCGAGCAATCGCGATTAATCGCAATTATTTTTTCTATGCTAAATATTCCTTGATTTCTTTGTCCCATTAATTTTTCTCTGTTTAATGCTCTTATCAACATGGAGAAGTGCATCGGCTTGCCTTGTGCAAATGTTTTTTTATTGAAAACAACATTAGCATACACTGATCAAAACAGGACGATACAAAAAAAAGCCTATAGTGCAATTAAACGATGAACATACAAAGATACTGCCTTGAACATAGCAGTCAGGCTACTGCTTCTTTGTTTGGAGCCAAAAAAAATCGAAAACAAATAAAATAATTGCGTTAATCGCGCGATAAAAATTGGTTTATGTTAACGCCGTTAATAACGCGTTTAACTGACAGCACTAATATCTATATGACGCTACAACTGATTACAAATGAGAGAAGAAATCGTGACAAGCAGATCTGTGCTGAACTGATTTGGTCTGCTTGTCTTGTTCAGCGATTGGGCGCAAACACTTGAAATGCATTGGCTGAGAGAAAAGTCGGGCGGAGATTATTAGCATACTAGAAAGACGCCGTATTTTACGCGAGTAGTGATGTGCAAACACGCGTATTTTTGCACGCGGTTTGATGCTCAAAACGGCGCAAACGGCGTAAATAGCGGCACACTTTTGCGCATGACGCGTCAAATATGCAGTTTTTCTACATTTTACAGCGTTTTTTACAGCATAATGAAGGTGGTACGTGACTAAATTAGGGCGTTTTCTGTCGGGGATGGCTTGCCATACCTGAACGCGTTCTGGAACGTGCACCGAAGTGCCTTCAGAACGTGTGCTGAGACGCGTGCTGAGTGGCGTTCACGCGTGCTGATACGCGGTAATGTTGTTCAGAACGCGTGCTGATACCATGGACATATTATAATATGGACAACGGATTCCAAAATGGCGCCTATTCATTCCTATGTAAACTGCTCAATGGCGCAGGGCAACATCAAGGAGAGATATGCTTCTGCATCATGGGTCTATAGCTATGCCCTGCTTCATGACGTACCGGATGCAGAAATATTCTTGTTTTTTAGCATTGTTAGCATTGTAGCATCATAAGCGAGAGGTCTGAGCGATCGCAGTCGCATTGTTTCCCGACCATGGAAGTAATCCCCCGATGATTCTCTATATGTTGAACAATTATTATTTTAGATTAGTTTGCCCCTTTTTGACTTTATAAGAAAAGCACCTTGTCTATACTTTTTTGAATGTTAAAACAGAAATAATAATTACCACTCGTTTTTTAATATATTTCTGTTTCTGAAACGAGAATCAAATGCCCAATATATACACAGACCCATCAGCTGGTGTACCCAGGGAACTCACAAGGTGTTAGGAAGCAAAGGAGTCTGAAATGACCCCACATGGTATCATGGACCTATTATGTATGGGTGCAATAAATAAGACAGATATGATGGTGGCGGTGCCAGCCCCACGTCAGGTTTCAAAAACAAGTAATACTGAAACTGAATCTTAAACTTGATCCTGAAATGTATTTAACATGAAGTATTGTACAGGGAGAGGGCTGTGGCCACAATCGATGGAGGAGGCAGTCAGGTGTGCAGGAAGACAACAACAGGAGTATGATGGACAGGGATCTGACATGGAAAGGGAATTTTTTTATTTAAACATTCAGAGGAAATCAGGCCTACTGTAGGCCTATGTAAATAAGATTAAAGATGTCTAGGATAGTATAAATGGCAGGTGTACTTTGCTTTTGATGGAGCCATAATGTAATATTAATAAAAAGCATTTTATGTATGGGCACCTTTCAGGCCACTTAAACACCTTAAGCATAATTAATAAAATATTAAAGATTACTTGGGTGAAGCGTGTTTGTCACTTATGTGAAAGAGCTGGAAAGAGCTGGAGTAACGGAATAAGATGCAGCTGGGCAGGGTGCTGAGAGGTGATGCATGAGGCATGATGGTGGCACGGCAGACAAGTACAGGTACCTCTGATGAGGTAACAAAGATTTTTTAACTTAAGATAAAATATACTCTGTAGTTTCCAGTTCTGAAAGCAGAAGAGAAGGGGTTTAGTTAAGGCTTTGTATCATTAATAAGATAGACTGTGACAAACAATCAATAACAAACAAAAAAATAAAACTAAGTCTTAGTTTAAAGCCCACTCATCACATCAAGGTGCAGGCCAAGAGTGGGAACATAGAACAAAGACTCACATCACAAACTCAGACAGTCACAACATGAAAAAAACACATAAATACATAAAACATTTACTTAACTACGAGACCATAGACCCACATCACAAACTCAGAAAGTCACAATATGTAAAAAACATATAAATACATGAAACATTTACATAAATACGAGACAATAAGATATGTTTGGGTTACTCTTGATCTTATCTTAAAAGCAAAATACACATAACATTAAGAAAAGAAGGGAAGAAAATAAAAGTATTAATAGATAAAGCTAAACTCAGTTAGTGATGGGCATACATTTAAATGTACAAAAATTACAGAGGTCATTGATCGGATGTGCTGTTCAAAAAGAAATGCACTATTAAACTATGCCTTGTGCTCCGTTATGCAAGCTCCAAGTCTACAATTGAACAATGTCTTTTTGCAGTTTTGAGTGCTTTGTGCCCACTTGTGCTCTGTCATGCAAGCTCCAAGTGTCACACTGCTTAAGAAACAGATTCCTTCCAACTAACTGCGAAAAATGCAATCAATAACTTATGTACAAATAAATGGTTACATATCAACCAGCCATGAAGTTGGAGTGGCCTACACACATAAATAATTGTAATACACCAACATTGTTAACTGTCATACATAGGTAGCTAAACAAGCAAATGAAAAATGAAATACCAGACTAATGTTAGACTATTAACAATAATATAAAATGATACCGTAATGCACCTGTTCTTTGTCTTTGGATCTTTTGAATAAATGGATCAATATATGGTGAATCACAATAATCGCAAGCAGAGGACCGTGAGAGTTATTGAGCAGCAGCTGAACCAGTCTAAAAATCGGACACGTTAACGGAGCACTGAACTAGGCCCTCTCGGATGCCAGGTCGAAACAACATTTGGTTCACTACGAGAACGGCTAATAAAACGCTTGAGGTGGCGTTTTGAAAAGAAAAAACATAATTTTTTTTACGACATGGCATAAAGATAATTATGAGCCTTTGATTGATATCCAGACATTTTTTGCGGAGACACATTCCTGTTCCCCACTTGTATTGGAGTGAACGGAGATATCTACTTCTGGGTCCCTTGAATCGAGGGACCCGTCAACAGCCCACTTAAACAGCAGCAATACCAGGCTTGGCCGCTGAGCACTGGTGGATTGCGGAAGTATGCACTGTTCCTGGGGGCTTGGCCGATGCGCGTAAAATAACGTGCTGCTTTACGCCTCGTTTACACATACGTATGTTTTTCGTATCCGTGCTTCCGTAAATTTACGGAAGGGGTCGCTAGTGTTTTACGTACGGACATGAATTTATTTACGCCAGCCAAAAATATGGGGGAACGTATGATAATGGCCGTTTTTAGGAGACCGGTACTTTGGAACATGAGGATCGACATATACAGAGATAAAAACAAAACCAACCAGGCTTGGAAAGAGATCGGCGAGGAGTTTGGCCTGCCAGGTACTTACATGTTTTGTGAAAAACATAAAAACTTTCATACGGTATCTCCGTAAAACAACGGCGAAAGTTAAATTTTTTGAACGTATATTACGGACATACCGGACAGAAATTTTACGGAGGGGAGGAGTCTCGGAGGAAAAACGGACATTACGGAGAATCACATAGGAATTAATGGACTTTCGTTCGGAGACGGTTGGATCGCATACGATAATGTACGTATGTGGAAACGAGGCGTTAGCGCGTGTAACGCATCTACGCGCCTTAACCAATAGCTCCCTATGCAAAAATGCTGATTTTCAACGCCTCTAACACGAGTGACACGTTCAGTGTGGCCGCAACTTTAGGCCCTGTCCACAAGGACGAAAACAATCAGAAATTTCTCCGTAATGATGGACTCATTGCATTGCCCTCACTTCACATCTGAAAGTAAGGATCTCTCTCCTGCTCGTGTTTGTGTTAACTATTGGTTTCTGACGGAGAGGGATAGGGTTAACCCTAGAACTAACCATAGCACAGATGCTTTGGGTTGGAAAATGCTAATGTAGGTTGTGATACTAGATTCAGAGACATACACATTACATTCTTAAGATTCATCTTCAGAAAAACTGATATTTCGGTAAAACAAGAATAACTGATTGGATGAGAATAATTCGGTTGGACGGCCGGAACCCGTCTGAAAACATGTGTACTGAGAGGGAGAGCGAGAGAGAGAGAGAGAGATGAGGAATGTCACAGAAGTCAGGTGTGAATTCTCAGCCGTGTTCACACCTCTCGGAATATAATTACCACCCGGTTGCTAGGCGATAATAATCTGCTCGGAAACACACGGCCAGCCGTGATCATCATCGCATAGAATAGGCGAGATGCTGAAAGTTTTTTGTTTTTTTTAAGCAACTGAAATCAGCTGTTTTGTATAGCTGCACGAGTTAGCCAACGGTTCAGAGAGTTTAATTACAAAAACTATTGTACTTTACTAAAAGGCTAATAAACGTAATTTATATTGCGATTTTCGAAATACTCGAAGACAATTGACGCACTCGGAAGACTCGAAGTGTCAATGGCGTTAATAGAGATTTTAGCTTTAAATACTCGCTTGAAAAGTTGCTTGTTGAGACTCGGCACGTAGCGTTGTTGAATTTTTCAACAGCGTTGAGACCTAAAAAGTAGGCTAGACCAAAAGCGACAGACAAACCTCCCTCTGCAAGACCAAACAGAGAGAGAGGCTACCAGCATTAAGGAAGTGCAGACATGTTGCCAGTGTTTCACTGTCTGCCACGTGACCAGAATATGAATCACAAGGTGTGTTGTTGGTGCATCCCAGCACAGGCGTGCTAAATATAGCCCCCTCACACACCTCCCTGTGAGGAGGATGGCGTTCTCCCCTTTTTTATTCAGCATTCACTTCCTCTCTCTCCCTCCCTATCTCCCGCATCTCTTTCTTCCTGTCTTCCCCTCTCTTTCTTTCTCTCTCCCACTCTCTATTTCACTCCCCCATCTCTTTCTCCCCCCTCCACCCTGTCTCTCCTCACCTCTCTCTTCCTCCCCCTCGGTCTCTCTCCCTTGATCCCTATCCCTCTCCTCTTTCTCCCTCCTCCTCCCCTTCACTTCCTCCCACTCAGATGAAATGTTAATGAAGTCTCCCCCTACTGAGGTGCACCGCAGTGGGGGAGAGAAAGGGAGGGAAAAGGGGGTGGGGGAGTCGGGAGATTCGGAGACAGCGATCGCAGAAGGGAGATGGAGGGGTGCGACACGATAGGTCTCTTAGTTTGAGGTACAAAAATAAGGAAATAAAAGTCAAGGGACTTGACTGAGAACAAGTGATGAGGAGGGTAAAGGAGAGAGGGGGGAGGAGAGAAAAGGAGAGATGGGGGAGGAGGGGAAAGGAGAGAGAAAGGAGGAGGTGGAGGTAGAGATGGAGGAGGAGGAGAGGTAGCTGGAGGAGGAGAGAGATGAAATGGTAAAAAGGGAGGAGGGGTAGTCATCTATCTAGGCTGGTGAGATGCAGATCTCTGTTTGATCATCTCTCTCCCTATTTCTCTCGAATGACTTAATTCATTTTAGCAGTAAAAACATGGTTTTAAATCAATGATGAGGGGAGATGACGTGAGGGAGTCAAAACAAATATTTGCCGTCAGTTCGGCGCTAAACAACCTGAAGGAACCAGAGCTTCATGCAACCATTCACAAAGCTGCCCTATTTTTTTTCTGCAGTTTTTGTATTTTGCAGTGCATAACGTTTCGAAATTTTCTTTTTTTCTGTAATGCTATATTTGGCTGACCCCAGCTATCACCTATGTCTGAGACCATAAGAGGATCATGAATTTGTGCTCGGCTAATCACCTACTAAAAAACAAGAAATAGATGCAAGCACTCTTTAGACATTAGATTCGACCAAGACAAACAAAGAGTTAGCGGCGAGCAAACAGTATAAGCTCATCAGTCATGCAGTCATAATGTTCAAGTAATGTTTAAATAGATGGTTGGCATTATAACCCGGGATTCATAGTAGTTTTCTCCCTTGGGTCAGAGGGACTGAGGGAGGCGGTTGAAACTGTGGAACCGGACACCAAACCCGGCTTAAACCATAATATCAACAAATCCACTTGATTGAAGGTATTAGGTGTGTGTGTGTGTGTGTGTGTGTGTGTGTGTGTGTGTGTGTGTGTGTGTGTGTGTGTGTGTGTGTGTGTGTGTGTGTGTGTGTGTGTGTGTGTGTGTGTGTGTTTTAATGCAGACTAGTAGTGGATGGTACACAGAGATTGTGCCATCCTTCAACAACACGCATGCTCTGTGTTCGCCAATCTACTTATCGAGTCTTAAAAACAAGATGGCGTCGACTGGTGAACTACTGATGGTATTGTGTGTATAAAATGTCCTTTTTAATAAACAATCTGTACACTTACAAAGTTAGCCTCGTTTTATATTTTAAGACCCTTATTATACTTCCAAAGAAGTGTCGGGCTACTTCTAGCCTTTTAAGTGTTTTTTTACCATAACACATGTGCCCATTGTTCCATGTTTATTGCGTTTTGGTGGAATCGGCTAAAAACATCCAATTTAAGAATCTGTATACATGCGCATTTTTGCTCCATAACGACAGTGTTGTATAGTAGCGAAGTAGAAATACTTCGTTACTGTACTTAAGTAGTTTTTTTGGATATTTGTACTTTACTTTACTACTTATATTTCTCTGTACTTTTACTTTTACTTCGCTACATTTTGCGAAGAAAACGGATACTTTTACTCCGCTACATTTCGCTTGAAACCTTCGTTACTCGTTACAAAATCAACTCATCTTTAGAAAAAAAAAAAAGAATCATGAGAGATATGAGAATAACGTCGGGGACTGTGGTAGAACACAGACTGCGAGCCTGTTTGGCGAATCAGCTGTCCCAGCGCACGTTCGCAAAGCCCCCTTGCTTAGTTACTGTTGCTACGTCGATCAAAACTCCTACGACTGTCAACACACAAATGCATGGCTAGGACGAGGGCAAGGGCTATCAAAATTCTACTATTTGTATCAGGCTGGTTTGTACACGCAGTATTACAACACTATCTTATACACTTCACACTCTACTTGCTGCTGACTGAGCACAGTAGATCAATACGCCGCTTGTATCGTTTTCTATCACATACATTTCAAACATGAGGTCCGTTGTAAAAATAAACCAAGGAGTGCATGTTTGATCGATCGTCATTAAAGCTGACTTGATACGAATGTAACAACGTTGTTAAACTAGTGAGATCAGATCCAGCCTTGTGTGGTTGCTATAGAAACGCGTTACCTACAGTTGAGCTAACGTTATTCACCGTAGTTCTAAAGGGAACTACTTTTCGAGGGAGATGAACTTAAACAGAGCATACATTTAATAAGCATGCAATACGAATAAGAAAAAGGCTAATTATTAAAGTATTTGAATTGTTTTATTATGTTGGCCGGCGCGAAGTAGAATAAACGGAATAATCACCTCAAGGCAGGGCAATAAACAGTTTGATATGCCCGGCTCGCGGAAGGTTACCGCCCTCGACTTCGTCTCGGGCGGTAAGCCGTCCACGAGCCGGGCATATCAAACTGTTTATTGCCCGGCCTCTCTGTGATTATTCCTTACTTATTCTCAAAATTCTGACCCTTTGCTTTTTTATTAACAGCAGTTACTTGTACTTTTACTTTCAGTACTTAAGTACATTTAATATCAGAAAAGTACTTTTGATACTTAAGTACAGTAAAGATCAGATACTTTAATACTTTTACTTAAGTACTATTCTAAAAGGTGACTTTTACTTTTACTTAAGTAATTTTCCAGTAAGGTATCTGTACTTTTACTTAAGTATGGCTTTTGAGTACTTTATACACCACTGCATAACGAACATCCCAACTCGTTCATCACACTAAACATATCCGAGATCCATTTTACACCGAATTTGTCCTTTAAGCAGTCTTCTTGTCAGTGAAATGTCAGCCAGTCTTGTGTTTTCTGGTCATATGACTTCAAAAACTCTTCAAGCCAAGCCCATCTCACATGACTGAAACCCAGTCAGTGTAAATATAACTCTTCAGGAGAGTTCTCTCCTTTAAGGATACAAACATAACTTTCTTCAGTCAGAAGGATCCGTACCAGTCTCAAGACCTGGTGAACATTTCCGTGTTCTCTTTGACTGAAATTAAGAAAGTTGTTAAACTAACGAAGATATAAACATATACAAAATATAAACAAATTCTCTGTAAATTCAAATAGTCTGCTACTTCTGGCTGAAGGCTTTTGTAGAGTGGTAGCTTCCCATTGGCTGTCCCCCCCCCCCCCCAGCTCAAAGCCCCCAGGTCCTCTGAACCCACTGGGTCTGTCTGCTCAAACCTTTACCCCCTTTCTCACTATCACTCAGAAAGCATTTTTTTAAACTTGTACGCTGAAGTTCTGCTGGGCGGAAGTTCGGGTGTTTACTAAGCGTCTAAAACATTAAGGCGTAAATAATTAATGGTTATTCTCCGGCTTACGATGCGTTGCTCGGCAACGACGAGAGTGACCAACTCATGGTTGAGGCGGTGAGTCAGGAGAGTCTTTCATCGTCAGGGCTGGGTAGAACGTTGTTTCAGGTATTGTTTTCTGGATTGTATTTTTCACATCCCTTTTTTTGTTTTGTTTTAATCTTCGAAGTCCAAAATCCTGCGGCAGTAGCTCGTAGGCTAGCTCTCTCCCCCTCCCTCTCTGTCAGCTTCCCCTCCACCATATCAAATATTAACACTCCCCACATGACTCCCCCCTCCGCCTCACGCACCCACACACTCTCTCAACTATCCCTCTCTCCTCTCTACCCCCTCCCCCATCTCCCCGAATAACTGGAGATAAGAAAAGCGTTTATAACGAGCAGCGCGGACACAAAGAAATGTTTCAGCACGCTCTGTGATTGATGGCAAGAGCTACGTGCACACAACTCACATGAACAGTGACGAGGATGGGGGACGGGGGACGGGGGGGAGGTTGTGTGATCTCTCTGAAGCCGTCCAAGATATCAGTGAGTCATCATTACCTCATCCTCAATCATTACAAAGATCTGCTTCTTTGGTTAAAAAAAACTCTGCGGGATGGTCGACAATATCTTTTAGTAAAACTGTGTTCCTAATATCTGCTCCTCGCTGCTGGGGCTCAAGAACCAAAATGGCCTCTGACAGCTGTCAGCTGAACCAACAGAGCAGAAAGTTCTTTGTTTATTCTTCAACAAACATTCCCTCTACATCTCGTCACTGCGCCGCTTTTACCAGGATATAATTGATGTCAAAGGAGGATAGATCGTTGCAGGTGAACTTGCGATAGCAAGACGTTTCGAAGGATATATTATCGACTATAATCCCCATTAGCTCTCTTTCTCTCATTCTCTCTTTGTGTCTGTCTCTGTCTCACACGCCCTCTGTCAATTTGAATAGCTTTATTGGAAAATGTACATTTACATAACGGACACAACTAAACATACAAACATCTCTCTCTCTCTCTCTCTCTCTCTCTCTCTCTCTCTCTCTCTCTCTCTCTCTCTCTCTCTCTCTCACAGGATGACTTCCTGTTCAGTGTGTCTATAGTCAGTGGTCTGGTCTGTATTATTCTGGCCGTCGTCAAGTTCATGCTGGGCAGAGTCCTCACCAGCAAGGCCCTGATCACTGATGGTAGGACACGCACGCACGCACACACACACACACACAGTCATGATCACTGATGGTAGGACACACATTCACTCACACACACACACACACACACAGAGCACCCTGATCAAAAACGGGTGCGTTTGTTTCAGGGTTCAACTCCCTGGTGGGCGGGGTGATGGGGTTCTCCATCCTGCTGAGCGCGGAGGTGTTTAAGCATCAGCCCACCGTGTGGTACCTGGACGGGGCCATTGGGGTCCTCATGGGACTCATCATCCTGGCCTACGGCGTGAAGTGAGCCTTCTGCTTTCTTCTGTTCCTCGTTCAGAGAGGCTGAATGTTACGTTTGATGTCAAACTAGCATTATAATTATTATTGATTCGATTGTTGTTTGATTTGCGGGATCAGTGTCATAACAGAAAGGCCACGGAAAATAACAATAGAAATAATGAAAAAATGCACTTGTGTCTGTATTAAACATGACATGATGAGATTACCAAATTAAAGACAAGATGTTTTTGAGGTGTGGTCAGCATTCTGTTCCGTTTCAGACTCCTTCTGGACATGGTGCCGCGCATGAGACAGACCAGGAACTACGAACGCTTCGAGTGACCCCAACCCGGGGGGGGTACAGAGAGGGGGAGGACGGGCTGACAACATCCGAAGGCCGGCTTGGTGGGTGTGGTCCCCCAATGGCCACAACCCCACCCTTCGAGGAAGGACATTTGCTGCGTCTCCACGGCCGAGCAGACGGATTTGAGTGTATCCGCATGTCACTACACAGCCCCCCCCCCCCCCACACACACACACACACACACACACACCACCACCCTTAGAGTCTGTTTGATCATGTTTTGTGTTTTCTTGTGATACAGCGGACCGGCGCAGTCTGAGGGCTGCTGCGTCGGACCGCCGACAAGATTCACTAATTCATGAAACGGAAATAATTAGTGATAATATAGACCTTTTTCACACATCGGGACCGATGCACAAAGCAAACTGAAGCTGACCGAATGGTGTGGGGTGATTTGAACAAACTGAAAGGTTTTTTATTATGATTTGATAATGGTTTAGTACTAGGAGTTGTGTTGTGGAGACCTGGTTTCCTAGTTGTAGCTGGTTTAATTATATATTTTTTTAAGGCCACAATTAAATGGAGCAAAACTCAATATGTTGTTGGACGCTCCTTCGGAGCCCTGTGTTGGGAGGTTTTGGAGGAAGGCCTTTTTTTTCCGCCTGTTGCCAACTATCAATGGTATTAAATCTGTTAAGATAAAACCAAACTGTAATTAAAGGTATATAATATGGTTGATTAATCCGATAACCCAGGAAGACGCAGGCTCAGGACATGTTAAGATAAGATACAATTGTATTAATCCTGTGAGGGAAATTCAGGATAAGTGGTCAATCTTTCAGCTGCAATATCTGAAAAGTGAAGGGAAAAAAATGAAATCAGAGTTTCGAGTCGCTCGATCGGACAGCAAAATTAACTAACGCAATCACGCTTAAGCATGGAGATTCCACAAAAAAATGCTCAGGGTCTCTGTTTGCTGAGCAGGCACTTTCAGCCAATCAAATGGCTGCCTCAGAATCCAAGAGGTCGCATTATCCCGCCCATTTCACAGAGACGTCGTTCTCCGTATAAAGCAGCACCCAGCTGTTTAAGTAGCACAACAGTAGAGGGAGCCCACATGCTGTAATTAATTCAAACTGGCCCCATTACACAAACTATAAATATCCATATTTATTTTATTAGAATATAAGCACATATATTTAATCTCATTAAATATATGAGTCACTAGTTAGTTTGGTTAGTTTAGATAGGGTTTTCCGACTAGTTTACAGGGGAAACTGAATAAGCACAGGATGTAAGATACTTTTATTTAATCTTCACGCTGAGAACAGGATTTAATGTATGTTTGGGTTAGCTTTCCTTTACCTCACAAGGACACCGGCTCACCACGATGAACTCTACAATGACTCATCGAGGAATATCACGTCCGTGACTTTGCATGCTCCATCTCTGAGCACACACTAAAATATTCATCAACCTAAGTAGCACACCAACCCCATCTCAGTGGTCCGAGCCTTAGCTGTATCGCCACGGCAGCACATGAATCTATACATTTTCATATTTCTACAATATGTAAGACTTAATCATGTTATGAACATTTGAAGCTGAAATGCGTTCAAAGTGAGAGCTGAAAACGAGCGTACGCATTCATTCTTCCTAGAAAGACTGTGAATGTATATTTCGGAAGTGAATGTATGCTTCTATATTCATGACAATTTGAATGTGCATATACTGTATTGTAAAATGTCAGTTTTTTTTAATGGCAATTTTGTGTGTGAATGCGTGTGTGTGCCTTAGTTTTGTGAGAGGTTGAAGATGGTTTGCTAATTGATACTTCAAGGGTGTAAAAAAGAAAAATGGGTACTTCGGGTGAAGGTGTGCCTCACTTCTGTTCACCAAACACACGACATCTCTAGCATGCAACCAGCGCACCAGTCCACATGCGAGGTAGAAAATAATGCTGTTTCATTGTTTGTGCGCCACACACACACACACAAAAACACAGGCAAGCTAACATGCACGCACATTAAAACACAGGCTAGCTTACACCCACACACAGGCTAGCTTACACAAATACACACACACACACATTAAAACACAGGCTAGCTAACATGCAAGCACACATTAAAACACAGACTAGCTTACGCACACACCCACACACTGAAACACAGGCAGGCTAGCTTACACACACACACACACACACACACACACATTGTAACACAGGTTAGCTTACACACACAAGGTCCTCATGATGGTAGCTTTCGTGTGATTGTGTAAATACTGTATTCCTGTGATGTTATTCAGCTGTAGAGTCGGAATTAATACAGAGACTGTTGTCACAGAAAAAAAAAACTTTATTTAAAAATAAAGTTATATCTCTCGTTTGTCAAGGACTGTGAAAACAAAAAGAAAAGAAAGAAAAAAGATGTAATTTCGTTATTAAATTTTCCGCAACATGTTCTCAACCTTGCCGGACTTTTGCGAGGACCCCGGCTTCTACAGACGGGTCATAGTTATTGATTATTGGTCAACTGTTTTTTACCCCCAAAGAGGATTAATTCGATAAACTAAATGAA
Organism: Gadus morhua; assembly: GCF_902167405.1. Taxonomy (NCBI): domain Eukaryota; kingdom Metazoa; phylum Chordata; class Actinopteri; order Gadiformes; family Gadidae; genus Gadus; species Gadus morhua. The sequence continues at coordinate 25,651,982 of NC_044051.1, read as the reverse complement.
AAAACAAAGAAAGAGAAATAGTGAATAAAGTTTTATGTTTCGCCAAGTTATACACCGAAGAACTGTATACTGAATACCCACCGATAATAAAACCAACAACATTGATACAGAAAACAATGAAATGCTTTAACAGAACAGGGCTAGCGCGATTAGCAAGAAGTGAACAAGGCCCTTCTGCACCACAGCTCAAAACTTTATATCTGCCCTATTGGAAATATTAATCTTTACCATCAATAATAATAATAGCTTATGACTATGGAAACAGAATATACCTCAAGTCCTGGATTGACAATCGATTGGAATATTGACAGATCAAATTATATGCAGTGACAACATAGTAATAGGACGCATGATTATCGCATGATTATTTCAGATTCCCTCAAACGAAAGTCCTAACCCTCCACGGGACTCGCACATGTCCACCCAGCGTCTGTGGTCTGAACATGGGGACTGCCTAAGCCAAGCCTGAAGCAGAACATAAAGGGAAATAAAAGGCACATGACGATGTTCAAAGAACCGACTTGGCTGATGAACCCAAGACAAACCTCACCACAGAGTTGATCCGTCAGTAGGCCATACATGGGTATCGTTCTGCACATGGACATGGAGGGAGTGGAACCATTTATCCACCAAACCCACATATTCAGAACAGGTGATTTGTATATGATTTTTATGGTTATAACGGTCCATGAGCTGTATACATTTTCTTTTGATGTGAACAAAGTGTTTGCGTGCACAGAAACAGGCTTTTACTGTGAGCAGCGCAGGCTTTAATGGTGGGAGACGACTGAGTCATAAACATGTGGTATGCATGTTATTCCTCAGGTAGGCCGACATGTTATAGCCATCCATCACCATCATGTGTAGACATCTCCAGATCTGGTCAGAACACGACGATGAAGAGGATTATCTCACAACATTAAACCCTAGACGGCCTCTGCTCACTTTCTAAATAATTTTGGAATGACGTAACGCTGCCACTCAAGCTGACTTCTGACTTACGGAGACAACAGAAGGTAACAGAAAGACCAAGTTAGTTTCAAACATTGAGATACTGGTCTGCGTGTTTCCTGAACAAAACGTAATGATGGAAAAACAAATAAATCTGGTTACCGACTTTCTCTCGCTTCTACTATCCCTCTCACCATAAATTAAATATATACAAAGAAAATAAAATGAAAAAGAAATCCCTCCCATAAATAAAAACAGATTTTAATAAAAAAAAACAGATCTGTAGTTCTGTATACAAAATAAATATAAAGGATAATAATTTGATAACCCATATTAACAATATATAGTGTTACTAATATCGTTTTGTTAAATCTCTAAATAGATTAACAGTGCATTTTTTCATTGATGACCGGTAGGCCTACCTACTACTATGGTTTTTTTATTGATCTTAAATATTTCTTCTCCTGAATAGGCTGCAGGCAAATCTAAAACCGATGTGTTTTCACATCGTTTTTACCCCAGCTGTCGAGGTGGTATTAGTGCGCGTTCCACTATTCCGGACAACCTAGCGAAACAAGATCAACAACAGCGCCAGGACGAGAACTCTACACCGATGCGCAATAAATCGACATTTTACGCAAACCTACTTTTTTATCAACTTTTTTCACAGCCTTTTTTTTTGCGTGGGAGTTCATTCATAAACAGACACACCTCTGTCCGTATGTCATCAATCGGCCGGAGAAACAAATCTTGTTTTCAAACGGTACCCTAGTTCAGTCCAGGTTGTGTAGCATAAACCCTCATTAAATCACAGATATGACAGCGGCAGCTCCAAGCCCCTCCCACTTCCGGTGGGAGGTTCAACGCCAGGAAATTTGTTGTAAAACAAATGCTTGATCCAAAACGAGGCATTTGATTGCGTTTCTCTACAGGCTTCGCTCGCTCAACCGCACTGAAGTTCCTGTTTTTCATCATGTGTGATCGGTACGCCCGTTCAACTGGAAAATATAAATAATGCGGGAAACTACCCCCCCCCCCCCCACAAGGGTCTCCTCGCCGACGTCCTGACATGACGATCTCCTTGGCACATCACAACCGTTGCAGAGCAGAAGAAAATAAAAAGCAGACTGATTTGAAGATGTGTCTGGCAACCATTCAAAGCAGAGATAACAATCATCAGAATAATAATAATAATACAAAAAAAAAAAAAAAATCTACGATATTTGTCTGGTTTTGCGCCAGGCAAGAAGCCAGTCAGTACAGTGTAAAACTATATCTTAAGGCCTGCAGTCTGCCCCGTGTGTTTGTGTGTGTGTGTGCTCGCTTGCCTGTGTTATGTTTTTGTGTGTGTACATTTGGTGTTTGTGTGTGAAGTAATTGCGCTTATTTATGTGTCTTTTTGTGAGTGTATGTATGTTAGTCAGTGTATGTGTGGGGTCAGAGGTCAGGGCCTTTGTGCCTCACAGTCCAGTGTAAAACTACCTTCAGGGCCACAAATAGTCTGAATCATTTCGCTACAGAGGAGGGGAGTGTGTGTGTGTGTGTGTGTGTGTGTCTTTCTCTTGTGCTCGCCTCAGGTTCTCCGCATCGAGTTGCTGTGGAGACGGGCAGAGGTGAAGACACCTCTGGTTACTCTCAGCTGATTTCATAGAGGGGGGGGGAGATTCTCCTCGTCCTTGAGTGTGTGTGCGTGCGTCTGTCAAATAGGGCTTTACACGTCTCTCTGTAGCTCCTCCTCTTTCGACTGTCATCACAAGGCTAGGCCCACTCCAAATCATGTGCGTGTGTTTGTGTATGTGTGTGCGCGTGTGAGAATGACAACACACACACACCCCCACAACAATCTTCCCAGACGGGGGCGGGGCTGGGGGCCGCTCACAGGGCATGCTCTCCCCTAAGGGCCGGGGTTTTTCGGGGCGGGGGTTTTGGGGCGGGTGTCTCCCCTCCCGTGTCCCCCCCTGTGGGCGGGGCTATAGGCAGCCCTGGCAGAGCGCCACCTGACCCTTCATGTAGTCGCGGCAGGGGCAGACGCGGCGAAGCGAGGGGTGGGCCCCGGCGCAGCTGAACAGCAGCAGGTCCTGCTGGAAGATGCAGTGGCGCCGTTCCTCGCTGTAGGCCGGCACCAGGGTGTCAGCGCTGGACTCTACCGTCTGGCAGTCCACCCCAAACCTGAGGGAGGAGAGCAGGGGTTAGGTGGTACGTCAATGGTAGGGGTGGGAATCACAGTGTTCCTCACGATACAATACGCGATACATGGCCCGCGATACCCATAATATCACTATACAGCGATTCTGTAATAAACTATATACTGTTAAACAATCCTATTCATCACAATATATGTCTCACGATGAATACAAAATGACCGTAAAAAGGCAAAGTGCTGGAATTCGGTCGTTATTCATGGTCCATACTGAGTTTCTCAGTCACTCATCTTTGGTTAGTTAACCTTAGTTCAAGTTTCCTTCATTCATGTGTTGAGCGTCACCTCGAGGTAGCCTGGTCCTACCAGACTCTCGTACTTCATTTCATTTGTACAGAGAGTCTGGTCCTACTCAATTGACAAACGTTTACTCACTTGAAGGCGGGTGTCTGTTGAAATTTAAAACTATTGGATCTGCCCAGTGCCCCTCTGGATCTGCCATAACCAATCGCTAACGTTTGGCCGGGAATCACATTGCGCGCAGGCAGTAAACAAACCAAACACGAGCTGACTTTAACGTCATTGATCTCAGCCACTCCCTCTGTTCGCTGATTGGACGCAGAAAATGTAGACAGAGAAAACCCACTAACATACCGCAGACTCAGACCTAGTACTGAAGGGAAATTCAAATTGAGCGGAAGTACTTAGGCGGGCGGAGCCAGGCTAACCTTGAGGAGCAGGGAAAAATAAATTCTAATATATATATTAGAGCTGTCAGTTAAACGCGTTATTAACGGCGTCAACGCAAACCAATTTTAACGGCGTTCATTTTTTTAACGCGCGATCAACGCAAATTAGTATTTTTTACAAAATATATATATATGTTTTTGGGGCTCAAAACAAAGAAGCAGTAGCCTGACTGCTATGTTCAAGGCATATCTTTGTATGTTCATCGTTTAATTGCATTATAGGCTTTTTTTTTGTACCGTCCGGTTTTGATCAGTATATGCCAATGTTGTTATCAATAAAAAAACATTTTCACAAGGCAAGCCGATGCACTTCTCCATGTTGATAAGAGCATTAAAATGAGAAAAATTAATGGGACAAAGAATTCAAGGGATATTTAGCATAGAATTTTTTTTTACGATTAATCGCGAGTTAACTATGGCATTAATGCGATTAAATATTTTAATCGCTCGACAGCCCTAATATATATATATAAAGAACAAATTAAACATTACGCCTATCTCTCTTCGTCTTCTCGAGTCCACAGACTTTAGAGGCTATAATGGAAATGTTGAATGTTCTCTGTTTCCATCTGTTGCCAGTCTAATAGTACTGCAGTGACCGATCTTGCATATCTGACTAATCATAAACCGGTGTTGTGGCGCCATCTTCTGACAAGGAGAGGGATAACATCAGAGAATCTGAGGTATTGGATTATTTGGTCAGTTACACAAAGATGCAGACCTACTGATGTGTGGAGTAGGTCACTTGATGTTAGTCTACTGATGTGTGGAGTAGCGGCCATATTGTTTTGAAGTGATAAGGCCTTTACATGAAAACACATACCTGCACCCCTTGCACATCTGTGCATCTATGCACAGGTATTTGTATGAAAATACACCTGTCACACACTAAATCACACACTAGCAAGCCACACAGCATATCACGGTAGGCCAACCTATCCCTCGCTTCCCGAACACCTCCCCCACCTCCTCACTCCCTGAACACTTCCCCCTCTCCCCCACCTACATCGCTCCCTCACGTCCCTCTCTCTCCCCTCCTCATCAGTCCAGGTTCCTCTCCTCCCTCTCCCCACCGGGCCAGGTCCCCCTCACCCCTCCTCATCAGGCCAGATCCCCCTCTCTCCTCCTCCCTCTCCTCTCCCCACCGGGCCAGATCCCCCTCTCCCCTCCTCACCGGGCCAGGCCCCCTCTCCCCTCCTCCCCTCCTCACCGGGCCAGGTCCCCCTCTCCCCTCCTCCTTCTACCCTCCTCACCAGGCCAGGTCCCCCTCTCCCCTCCTCACCGGGCCAGGTCCACCTCTCTCCTCCTCACCGGGCCAGGACCCCTCTCCCCTCTCCCCTCTTCCCTCTCCCCGTCTCACCGGGCCAGGTCCCACTCTCCCCTCCTCACCGGGCCAGGCCCCCTCTCCCCTCCTCCCTCTTCCCACTCCCCTCCTCCTTCTCCCCGCTCCCCTCCTCAGCGGGCCAGGTCCCCCTCTCCTCTCCTCCTTCTACCCTCCTCCCTCTTCCCTCCTCACCGGGCCAGGTCCCCCTCTCCCCTCCTCCCTCTTCCCACTCCCCTCCTCCTTCTCCCCGCTCCCCTCCTCAGCGGGCCAGGTCCCCCTCTCCTCTCCTCCTTCTACCCTCCTCCCTCTTCCCTCCTCACCGGGCCAGGTCCCCCTCTCCCCTCCTCCCTCTTCCCACTCCCCTCCTCCTTCTCCCCGCTCCCCTCCTCAGCGGGCCAGGTCCCCCTCTCCCCTCCTCCCTCTTCCCACTCCCCTCCTCCTTCTCCCCGCTCCCCTCCTCAGCGGGCCAGGTCCCCCTCTCCCCTCCTCCTTCTACCCTCCTCCCTCTCCCCTCCTCACCGGGCCAGGTCCCCCTCTCCCCTCCTCCTTCTACCCTCCTCCCTCTCCCCTCCTCACCGGGCCAGGTCCCCCTCTCCCCTCCTCACCAGGCCAGGTCCCCCTCTCCCCTCCTCGCCGGGCCAGGTCCCCCTCTCCCCTCCTCCCTCTCCCCTCCTCACCGGGCCAGGTCCCCCTCTCCCCTCCTCCCTCTCCCCTCCTCCCTCTCCCCTCCTCACCGGGCCAGGTCCCCCTCTCCCCTCCTCCCTCTCCCCTCCTCACCGGGCCAGGTCCTTGTCCTTGTTCAGATGCTGGAAGAAGGAGGGCTCACAGATGAGCTGCTCCTCCTGGCACACCTGCTTACAGGAGTGGCCGGGCTCGGCCAGCTTCACCTGCAGGGCGCTGAGCGGGGGCCACATCACCTGGCCGTGGCAGAAGTCCTGGGGGAGGGTGGAGGGAGCGGGGGTTGGAGAGAGGAGGAAAGGGAAGAAAGGCAAGGGCAGGGTGGAAAGCGGGGGAGAGGGAACGTAAAGAATAATGAATGATGAATGAAAGAGTGTTGATAGTTGATGGTAGAGATACGGACGTCAATATATTTGATGGAAATCCTAAAAATAGACGTACTCTGCATTATTTGTGTTGTACATATTGTGTTATTATGGGACACGTGTCCATTTTATATGAATGTTTCTTCATGTTATTATTGTGTGTGCGGTTTGGTGTGCGTGTGTGGTGTGTGGTGTGTGTGTGTACCTGGTTCTCGATGAAGGCGTTGACCCTCTGCAGCATGCCTTCACAGGTGAACTCGTAGGGCAGGTAGGGTTCAATCTGGAGAAACATCCATACACTTAGAAAATGCTACACTAAATATCAATGCAACTCCTAATTATCATGACTAATCTGTTCTAGGGCTGTGCTATATACCGGTAGTAAGAGTTCTATCTGTATATTTTTGCAGGAGATATGTAGTTGAGACAATATCGCCATACCGGTATATTATATATTATTTTGATGTGGCATTGCGATCACAAAATTAATATAATCAGGGTTTTTTTTAATTCTTTTTTTATGTTTTATAGCAGAGGTCAGCAACCTTTTCAACATGCAGCGCCAGTTTGAGAATTTCTCATTAATGAGTGTCCTTAAGCAAAAGATTAAGCTGAATTATGACACAGCGACCAAAACCATTTCCAGAAGACCTGGAATTGTACTATTTCCATATAGTCCACAATCATGCATTAACGTTTTAATGTTTTTTTGGTTGTTATATTTGCTACATGGTGTTTACAAAATGTAATTACATATGTCCCATCTTAAAACACAATTTTCAGAAACTCATTCAAAAACATATTTGCACTGTGAGAAATGTAAAAAACGAGAATATATGAGAATGTTGTAACCATCCACATCAATATCTTTAAGACATGTACAGCTTTGCAATACCATGTGAATGCGATGCATACAGGCCACAAATACAGGCCAAATATTTTAAATATTTTCTTCTCTATTAATCACAAAATAGGTTTAAAAACTATTAATTGATCCCATTTCAGAACACTGCTTTCTGTACCAAATTTAAACATATTTGCACTGGGAGGAAATGCCCAAAACAGAATAAAGGGCAAAAAAAAATCGGTAGTAATGAATATGCTGCCGCATTGTGCTGTGAATTTTTTAAATAATAATAAATAAAAAGGGGGGGGGGGGGGTTCAAGTGTGCCAATGATTATGCTGCCCCGTGCCAGTGGTGGCAGGCGTGCCTAGGGTTGCCGACCCCTGTTTTATAGAAAGGGCAGAACAGCTGGATACATGTCTGTATATTATTTTAGATTGGAACATTTTCTTTTTGAACATTTTGTGTATTGTTTTAAGGCGAAATTTCAAAGTTCTCAGTTACAACGTTTTTTTGGGAAAGACATGCTGAATAAATAAATCATGCTCAAAAATAATCGTTGAAATAATTTAGATTTCAATATTGACCAAAACAATCGTGATTATGAATTTTTCCATAATCTAGCAGCCCTATTTTGCTGGGGACTGCCCATTTCTTCGACGCTCCATCGTTCCAACCTACCGTGAACCGGGAACATCATTCTAATATCGTATATCCGCGCAAAAAATGTAACAGAAAATATCGCAATATAAGTTTTGGTACATATGGCCCTGCCTTAGATGGTTCTCATTGAACATTAAAACCAGCGAGTCAAAGCGGGATCTCTTCTCATTTTACCACTGGTCACGTGAACACATTTAATGGGAATTTAAAGCAGTTTCAATACAAGCCAGCAGTATAAACTAAACAGAACACACTGCAACAATGAAGGCCATTGTGTTGTCCATCCACATGTGAGTGTGAGTGTGTGTGCGTGTGTGAGCATGACCAGACCGGCAGCAGTCCGCTGTGCCTCTCAGAGCATATGAGTGGTGGTTCGGTGAACGGACTCCATTGTTGCCATCACCACCCCCACCCCTCCCTCCTTCCCTCCCTCTCCCCTACGCAGCTCAGTTACTTTGCCCCACCATCACCTACACACATCAACACCATCACCCGCTGTTCCTTTTGATCCCCACTCACTCACTCACCTTCACCTTTAACTGCTGCCCAACCCAGCCACTGATTCAGCTCTTTCTCCTGCTCCCTTCTCCTCTCTCCTGCTCCCTTCTCCTCTCTCATGCTCCCTTATCCTCTTTTTAAATGGTCCATGCTAATTGCCAAAGCACATCCACTCTTCCCTCTGCTGTCATGTTCCTCTCCTCTCATGCTCCCGTCTCTCTGCCCACTCCTTCCCTGTCGTCATGGTTACCTTCTGGCTGAGGATGGTGCGGATGGCCTGCTCCACCTCGGCGGGTTTCTCGATGTCCACCGTCCAGACGTGGGGGGGCCCAATGTACACCTCTGCATAGGGGTGCTGGGAGGTGAGCTTGGAGGAGGAGAGAGGAAGAGGAGAGCGGAAGAGAGGGAGGAAGAGAGAGGAGGTGGAGGAGGAAGATGAAGAGGAAATTGTAGAGGAGGGAGAAGAGAGGAGGAGGAGGAGGAAAAGAGGACGAAAGGGAGGAGAAAGGAGGTGGAGAAGAGAGAAGGAGGAGGAATTAGTGGAGGAGAATGGGGCGAGGAGGAGGAGAAGGGGAAGGAGGAGGAGTGAGAGGAGGAGCAGGAGAGAGGAGGAGGAGAAGTGAGAGGAGAATATGAGGGAGTTGGGAGGAGGAAAGAGGGGTAAATATAAGGATAGAGATTCAATTACTGGTTGTTTAAGAGACCACACACACCTATGACCAGCAGTTTAATCTAGCAAACATGTCTGAACAGCATAGCCAAAATCTTCCCCTCCAACCTCCTCTTCCCCCACCTCCTTCTCTTAGTACCCCACCTTCTCACCTCTCTCATAGTGGGCTTTCCCTTGAAGAAGTCTGCGTTCTTGCTGCTCTTGGGAGGGGTGAACTTGGGGTTGAGGAACGCACAACCATTTGCTATGGCCTCCAGGGGGGCGGGGCCTTCGTAGGGGAAAGACAGGCCCACAAACAGCTGGACGGAGAGAGACAGAGACAGAGACACTTTATGCATGCACAGTGAATTGAAAGACAAAGTACAAAGACACAGTAGTGTAGCAGCGAGGACCATGGTCAAAGGTTTTGAGAACAAGATAGTGAGGTAATGCTGTAAATTGCAGAAGCGATGGCTCATGTCCCACAGGATCACCACAATATACTCTCCCGATGCAAAACACAACTGCAGTCAATAAGAAACACCCACACATGGGTGTGTTTAAGGAGTGAATAATTGAAAGTAACGTGTAAGCCCTGTGTGCTGTGGCAGGCGTCAGCTCGAACAGGAGTTGGTGTGCGTGTGACGTATAGGATAAAGAGGTTTTTTTTCTTTTTGCCTAGAGTGCCCCTTGACAGAAACCAGGGCGAAGGATGGTGAGAGAGAGACAGAGAGTAGGAGTTACAAGGAGAGCAGCAGTGGTATGAGCTCTCCTTCAGTGAAGGTCTGGGGTTGGCGACAAAGGCTGGTCTGTTAGCAGCACACAGAGACAGAGACAGAGAGAGAGAGAGAGAGAGAGAGAGAGAGAGAGAGAGAGAGAGAGAGAGAGACGCACCCTCAAGCACCCTGCGAGCGATGATTGGAAACCATGCAAAGAAACAAACATACACACATACACTGCACAACACTTACATCTTTCATGCCGCTCAGGCTCTTCCCGTTAAACATGCACAAAATAAGCACATACTGTTTTATTATACACCTACACACACATCATTGAGGGAGCCAGTCAAATGCAATATACAATGTGAGGAGAGCGGTATATCCTCAACGTGCCTACAGGGGGCAGCAAAGCACCATTGAGGCCCTGTGTATACACACCGCAGAATGAGAGGCAGTCAGTGAGAATGACCGAGGGAGAGAGACAGACAGAATGAAAGAGAGAGAGAGAAGGGGAACGAGAGGGAGAGAGACAGAATGAAAGAGATAGAGAGAGAAGGGGAGCGAGAGAGAGACAGAATGATAGAAAGAGAAAAGGGGATTGAGACAGAGACAGTAGGAAAGAGAGAGAGAGAAGGGGAGTTAGAGAGAGAGACACAGAATGAAAGAGCGAGAGAGAAAGGGAGCGAGAGAGAGATTCTGTGTTCCTCGCTATTGTCTGCAGTCTTACCCCCCGAAACACATTGAATGCAGCCAATGATGGCCTGACACCAGACCAACTGTTGGATTGTGGAACACCTACTGTAATACGCACGACACAGGACTAACATGTGTGTGTGAATAGATAAACCAGTTAGAGTAACCATTTTAATACCTCGGTTTGCAGACTATAACTACCCTCCAGTAGTGCTGGTGTTTCCTGTTTTTCAGGTGTGCTGGAATGAGTTCTGCTTTAATCAGACATTCGAGTTTGACGGAGACTATCACTGTGCAGCTGGTCACTTCCCTATTGACACCTCACCACTGATCAGAACTCTTAAACCCATCACATCACTCAATCCTTTCCAAGCAAATGAGATGAGAACACCAACTGCAAAAACAAATAGCGTCTTAGTACATCAAGCTTGAGCAGAAAAAACAAACCTGTTGTTGTGTCTGGTTAGTTGTGTAAATAAAAAGTCCCCTTCTCTATTCCGTAAACAACATCTCTGGTTCTCTCGAGTATTGTATTGGCATGATTGTTGACCACAACATGTGACCACAACATTTAACTATTACTAGAAGTGGACTTATGTTTTTGTGTGTGCTTTATGGTCACAGCAAGCTAATGAAAAGCTTTATAAAAGCAAATGCTAGGTGACGTTAAGCAATCTAATAGGTGCTACTGGACCAAAGAAAACCCCACATTTGTTAGTATCTGCTATTCTACTCATCCACCAATCCCTCCCTATTTCTCTCATTCCTTCCCTCCCTGTCTTTTCCTCCCCCGCATCACCCCCCACACATCCAAGCGGGAGTGTGTGCGTGTCTTGACAGAGAGAGGGCCCTTTAGGTTGTGGGGATGCGATCGCATACAAGGCCGTTGAAACAAATCAAAGAATCAAATCAAATAATAATAACAAAATAAGCTAGCTCTAAATACCTCTCATGAGATGAGCATTAAAACCTGTTGGTTGAGGATCGTCCTCTGGGTTAAATAGGTGTTGTCTTGGTTTCATCTTGGTTAACGCTGGGTCGGGGAACTATGGAATCCACCTTTATGATTCACATAAAACTAACTCTGCTGATGACTGAAGTTCACCTTCCTGCTGCTAATAATTCCTTAAAGTGGTCAAGTAAACGGGCGTTTTCTACCCCCTAGTAGCAACCAGAAAAGATACCACCATAAATATCACAGATACTTTGATTGTATGCAAACCTTGAAGTCCCTTTGGATATATGCGTCTGCTGAATGTGTCGGCTAAATGCTTCTGCTAAATGCTTATGCTAAATGCGTCTGCTAAATGCTAAATGCATCGGCTAAATCCAAAAATTTGGGGTCTGACCTTGGACTCCCTGAGGAGGAACTGCAGGTCTCGGCCGCTCAGGATGCCGTGGTTCTTGACGTAGCTGGGCAGGTGGACGGTGCTGGTGCCGTGCACGGTGCCGTGCACCTCCATGTAGCTGTGGATGAGGTCCAGGTACTTCTTCTTGTCCTGAGGCAGACCGATGGGGAAAAGACTTGGATTAGCATACTGTCTGGTTGTCCTGATGGACCCTATGGAGGCAGCTCCTTCAGCGTAGATTCAGTAGGTAAGGAATATTTGTGTCTCAATAATGTAGAGTAAACTGTCGATAATGTACCTCAATTATTCATAATGTTTTGACTTATTTTTACATCTACATTTATACTTAATGTTAATATTTTCGAAACGTTTTGCAGTTTAATTATTATTCTACAAAGATTTATCATCATCTTTCAATTACAATGGTTCCATGGTACGGCCCCGACAAAGTTCATATTATCTAGACCTTCTTGACACCATGTCGAAGAAGGGACATCAATCACATATCCCCATGTATATGTTCATAACTGTGTTTCTACAGTTTCCAGTCTACAGTGTTGAAACCCTTAGACATTTTGTTAGTTTACTACGAATGGCTGAGCTTTGTTCGGCAATTATGGAGTCACAGTGGCCCGCCTCCAGCAACATGATATGCCAACACAGCCCGTCACCCAAATTTGAGCTCCTCTGCCATAAAACGTGAAAACTTAATCTTAAATCTGAATTGTGAGACTAGGATACATGTGAATCAAGAGAGGATGACAGTTCTGCTACCTGCTAAAGGACCGTGTCACAGGCAGGCTGAGGTCCCTAGGATGCATTTTAGCACTTTGTCCAGTTCATTTCCTGTTCCTCAGGACACTTTAGCCAGTTCAATTCCTGTCCTGCCTCAGGACACTTTAGCCAGTTCACTTCCTGTCCTGCCTCAGGACACTTTATGGTCTGTTTTTAAAGGAATGAGTCCTGTTTCTATAAATCAGGCTGTGAACCGAGCACCATAGATTGGTCTCTATTGGGATCGCGTTGGGCTTGAATTAAAACTGTACCAATAAAATCTGTAACTACGCGGGCAGTCTTGAGTTCAATGAATTATACAGCCATGAATCACAGAATGAATATTAATCATCTTAAACTTCAAAGGCAAACGATTCCATCAGAAAACCTGAGACATCAACTTCCCCTTAATCATTTAGATTGGAAGCACTTCAGACTAGGCAAAGATGATTGGTGTAATCTGCCTACGGACATGTTTCACACAGAACTGGGTCTGCAACTTCATCTTCCCTCTGATCCAATGAGTTTATTCCGATCCATACTCTGGCTGATGTCATACACCTTACCAATAAGATATTCTTTGAATATTTCCAAATTGGCTAGAATTGAATCCGAGATGTATACGTTATTGTTTACCAGGTCTGAGTAAGTCAGAAAGCTGCTCTTCGCTTTTCTCGGAAATGTTAAAAACATTCCTTCTTTTATGGAGTTAAACTAAACGTTAATGTTTCAATATTTACAACAGTAACACCAGTTTTGAAGGTGTGAGTGCCTGTGTCTAAAAAGCAATATAAAAACAGGGACAAGCTGGATAAGGAGGACGCTCACCACAGAGACTAATTTCTCCTGACCTTAATGTCGTTTTTGTTACCACTCCTGATGAAGACGGTGCATTAGCATAAAAGGTAAGGTCTGGGCCCGACCTCACCGTCTTGGTTTGGTGTCATGAAGTTTTTTTTAAAGAGAAAGTAAAGATCAAAGCAGGGCCTCCCACTTCCTCCATAATGTGTGTGTGTGTGTGTGTGTGTGTGTGTGTGTGTGTGTGTGTGTGTGTGTGTGTGAACCAAAGTCCATTCGTTTCCTAAGAGATGTCGCCTCAATGCCATAAACTTACAACACATACAATTAGCTTCCGTTTACACAACCATGACCTTTCACCCACAGTTGTCAACACAACTTCCTGTCTGGCGTTGTGTTTCCTGAAATGGCTCATAAGCTGCTCTGCATGACGCATCACCTTCTCTATTGTGGCTCTACTTTCTCACGTATGCGACGACTGATATTTCCAGCGGAATCACTCTGATGTACACGTCTTTGTATCAGAGAAACAGGAAAAAGGGGGGGCAGGGTACGGGATAATGGTGGAAGGAGAGAGGAGACAGAGTCACACACAGAGAGAGAGAGAGACAGAGACAGAGACAGAGAATCTGAAGATAGAAAAGTGCAAGAGAAAAGGGTGCAGGTGCAGGAGGGAGAGGGATGAGGGAGGGAGGAGGACGGGAGATGAGTTAGGAGGAAGGAGAGGAGAGAGAGGAGGGGTGGAGGTGAGGGAGGAGGGAGGGAGGGTGGGAGGAAGGGAGGTGATTTAGGAGGACGAGAGGAGAGGGAGGAGGGAGAGGAAAGGGAGGAGGGTTGGTGAGGGAAGAGGAGAGAATGGGAGGAGGGAAAGAGGGAGAGGGAGGAGGTGAGGTGAGTGAGGAGGAGAGAGAGGGAGGAGTGAGGGAGGGAGGAAGGGTGGGGATTGAGGAGGAAGGAGAGGGAGGAGGGGAGAAGGAGGAGGAAGGAGAGGAGAGGGAGGATGGGAGGAGGTGAGTGAGGAGGAGGAGAAGGAGGAGGAGGAGGGAGGGTGGAAGAGAGAAGAGCGCGAGAGAGAAAAGGGGGAGTTTTATGTCCTTTGAATCCGAGGGAATGGGTTAACCTTGGTGCCTGGGAAAAACAACGTAACAATGGGACGGGGGAGGCGGACAGATAGAGTCGGGCGAGGAGGGGCTGAAGTGTAGAGGAGGAGGAGAGAGGGGCTGTCAGGGGTGAGGGATCTACAGGCCAATTTGGACACCAGAGGATAACAATTTCTATCAGTGCCAGTCACGGTTGTCTACGCTTGTTTTTATGACCAGGATACGCCTTCTGACACACCCTTCATGGTCTGACCAAGCCTCTCTCTATGTTCACAGGATGAGAGAGGCTGGACACTAAAGGATATGGGTCTATTGCCCCCACTCCCAGCCTGCTAGGTTTGTCCTGGCTGGTTACTGTCCTAAAGGCTTGTTTCTGATACAAGAGAGCACTGTTTCATACGCATGTCCCACGGTGGCCGTGGACATCAGTGGTCACAGATTACCACATCCTTGTTCGTGTGTGTGTGTGTGTGTGTGTGTGTGTGTGTGTGTGTGTGTGTGTGTGTGTGTGTGTGTGTGTGTGTGTGTGTGTGTGTGTGTGTGTGTGTGCGCGTTTGAAGCTTTCAACATCAAAGACGCCTCCAATCTAAATGAAAATGAATAGATGCAATATTATAACATTTCGGGATGTGAAGCCATCCTGCCTGGCCACAAAAAAATACGACTTTAAGGACGGATCTCGACTAAACGGAGCCGGTTAGCGATAAACTAAAGGCTCCCATTCTACCTGAAGGCAGAACGCTGGCAAAGATGAATTATAAATACAAATGCCATGCATTCTAACGCATGGCAAATGCCATGCGTTCTCGAAGACGAGAACATCCCTTAAAAAGTCATCAGTCGACTCAGGAACTGACGAGACGCCGCCGTCGGAGACAGACTGAGATGGGGCGTGTGGACAGAGGTCCGGGAATGCGGTGAGCTGGTGATGTCAGAGTGCCCAGCCCAAGTAGCCTTCATGGTGCCCAGCTGATTGTCCTCCAGGGTGGAGCCAAAGGGCAGCATGGCAGCAACACAGGCCCCGGTGGAGAAGAGATTTTGACTCTCTGCTAATGACCGCTGAAGCTAATGAAGGGCCAGTTGCTAACAGTAGCTAGGAATTCACTCGGCCTCAGTCTTGACGCTCTCACCACCTTTTCTCCATTTAGAAAATTGTGACAAATATTTTAGACAGACTTAGGGGAAGAGCAGGGCTGGATTGGGAACCTCTCGCTCTCAGATGCCAATCCATAACCTGCTCTGACTGACTCCCTCACCGTCAACCGTGACCTTCTCTGTGTGCCAGTCCCTTTGGAGGACCCTCTCTCCCAAAGAACCACAGCTCTGATCCAGAGAGGTCTTGAGGCCGTTGGAACCGCGGAGACAGCCAGAGGTTTAGGTGTCCTTGTGTGTCCATGTGCTGCAGTATTAGACGAAGGGGGTGATAACCCATACCCTGGTGTTCATCAATATCCAGTCCTTTGAAGAAAGAGACACTAACAAACGACACAGAAGAGGGCGAAAGCACAAAGTTCACTTAAAGGCCCCCTGACATGTCACCAGGTGTGGGCTGATTAGCCGTTACGTGTCCACCTAGATGTGTGCTGGATAGATCAGTCTACCAGCCTACCAGGTGGACTGTAGCAAACGTTGCTCATCTACCCGTCACACATCTAGGTGGACACGCCCACCTGTGATGTCATAAGGGACAGATTTCCAAAATGGTTTGTAACAGCTAATCAACCCACACCTGGTGGCATGTCATGGGACCTTTAATGTCCATCAGGATGATCTGCTGTGCTGGTAGAGGTTGCTTGGGGGGTACAAATTATCCTTGTTGTGAAACCTTTACATGAAGTACAGCAATCTGCCGTAACTGGCCGACAAAAAAATACCAAATGTGCATTTCCTTGCATCCTTTACTTTTGACCAGGAAGCCGTGGGAGGTTTTAGGAAGGAGGTTTTGTAGGGAAATAGTTTGAAGAACAGATCCAAAATCGCAAAAGTCCAACATTAGTAAACGTTTTCCAGGGGTCAAGTTCTAGATAAATAGCCGGTCATGTGATATTGGCGTGGGTCTTGGTGTCAAGGTGTAGAGGTCTAAACCACAAGCTGGCAGGAGAAACTGAGAAACCTTTTGGCTGGGAAGCTCTTATCAGTAGGAACCGGGAACCATTTCATTAAAACACAGGAGGTAATGAATAGGCCACACAGGAGCCTTATTAGAAGGCCCCAAATTTGACTGCCTGTGTCTAGGAAATGTAGTCCTATGATAAAAGCCTGACATCCCAGAACTACAAAGGCCTCAATGGGAATCAATCTACAAGAACAACTGCCATAGCTAAGACATTCTTGATTATTGGGTCATGACGTGGCCGTTTTTAAACGGTGGTCATAAACATACACGTGTGCATTCACAGCGAGTTAAGTGTTTGATTGAATTTGGTCGATGCTGGTTGATTTGCAAAAGAGAAAGTTGCATAAGACACCATCTATCTATTTCCCCTCTCGAGATGCTGGGCCTGGAGGCTCATTAAACCAAGGACTCCCTCCCTTCCTCTCTCCCTCCAACAGTAATCCCATAGTCTCTGCTGCAGTGTGGTGGTCGCACGGATCTGAATGTATTAAAGAACAAAGTTGGAGAGGGAAAAGGGAGACAAGCCAAAATATACCGAGCTTCACAGGCGCACCTTTTTGAGTTCGAGTTGAGTTTCTTCTCAAACTGTCCCCTTCTCGCGAAGCATCTTCAAAATATAGTGATCATATAGTGGGGTTCAATCGTTGATATTGGGGTCCTCATACGTCATAACGTCAGAGTCTGAAGCAAGGTTCCACTCACCCCTACCAGGACCATAATGATATCCAAAACTTCTATCAAGGTCAGCTGTTAGTGGTTAAGTGATAAATGGCTAAACAGTAACTAACAACATTCAACGTGTTTTTCCATGGTGAATATGTGTATTGAGAAAGACCCGAGGTACTTCCACATTCACCAGTTCGTCAAACCTGGCGCCGAGATCCACCTGGGTGGGCTGTGAGAGGCGTTCAAATTATGACAGCCGTCTGATTTAAACTTAGATCTGAAGTTCAAGAAACTCAGTTTCTGTTTTCCCGGCCGGCGTGGTTTACCTTTTGTTTTTGTTCCCCGTCTTTCTTTTGTCTGGGTGTTCTAAGTGGGTGTTCTGCCGCACCGTGCCGTACTGTAATGTGAAACTTGATTTTGTGCTAGGGTCTGTGTTTAGCAGTATATGAGTGTTTATCAGTATGTGTTATATTAGTGCCGTCAATAAAAAAAAAGAATCATAATTAATCTCACAATTTTCTGTAATCCTAATCATCATATGTAAGGTATAATATTAGCTTGAGCAAAGTATAAGATCATTTTCAAATTGCAGATGACCATTGTCTTTAGATAAATAAATAAAATAATCATACTAAAAACAAGTCATGATAACAGAAAGAAAATGAACACAGTGTTCACGCATGTGCATGCACCATACCACAGATACAAATAGATAGTAATATTTTTTTTATATATATATATATAAAATAAAATAAAAACATTATCACCATTATCATCATGACAATAACAACCACAACAGCAATAATAATAATAATAGCAATAACAGCAACCCTAATTATAAAGGCAATGGTCATCCATTGCCCTTATAAATAAAATAAGGGCAATGGATGACCATCTATTTAGAAATATATCTATTTTCAGTTGTAATAATGCTGTTGTACTTTCCATGTTGTAAACGTGCCGGATTCTTTCCCTCCATTGAATAATTGTTGGGGGTTGTGGTTTCAGCCAGGAGGCTGGGATTACCTTATTCACTATTAAGAGAAGGATTCTCAGCAAGTATGTTTGTCGGTTCTCTTCAGCTCAGCTGGGAGTACCCCTAGTATAAAGTGTGAAGGTTCAAGAGGTAAATCTATAAAGAGACTTCTTTTTTTTTTTGTACACTGTGCCAGTATTCTGATATCCTTGGGCAGTCCCAGAATATATACGTGTGATCTCCAACCAGGTCACAACCTCTCCAGCAATGATCTGAGGTGTTACTCCATTTTGATGTTATACGGTGTGCTGAAGTATCTCATTTCAATTTTCCCATTCAAATTCCTTCCAGTATGGACTACTGGTTATCTTATGTCCCTGCCTACATGAGGTTTCCCATTGCTCATCTAGGATTATTGTACTCATTTCTAGTTCCCATTTTTCTTTAATATCCAAATTATTTTCTTTTAACTTTTCCTGCAATATCTTGTAAATATGTGATATGAACTTTGTCTTCACTGTTCCTTTAGTTGTTTATATAAAGAGGTGTTCCAGTTTTGTTGGTAAGGAGCAGAGCTGTTTCCATTCTTGATGACTTTGGAAATAGTGTTTAATAGGGGTTATGCAGAGCACTCAGCGTTCGAACCGGAAAACAGATGTAACCATTTCCGCTTTTCACTTCCGTACACAACAGTAACGTCTAAGTGTCGCTTGTTAAAAGAAAATGTTAGTGTATCACTTTTAATTAAAATGTCACAAATGTTAATCAGAAACGGCAACATCTGAACAACAGCTTTTGTTGTGTGCCGAGATGCTCTGTGTCGGGGAGATTTAACTCTAGCGCAAGTTTCCACCAGTTTCCAAAGGGTGAGTCAGTCAGGGCGATAAGATGATAAGAGCGCACACTTCCCTTTTGGGCTAAGCCAAATGATTTCTCCACCAGCGTTTTCCCAGCACTTATTGCAATAGTTGCTATGAGGGGCCTCTCTTCTATAGCAAAGTCCTCATATGGGTCCTCAATGCATAGCAGCCCAATATCAAAAGGGTGCTCATGCACACCCTTGTAGAGTGTACTTCTATGGAACAAAGTGGTAAAGTTAATATCCTACTGTGAAAAGGTTACAATTATAAAAGTAAAATATGTGGTATGCATAGTGTAATGGTTTCAGTAAATACAATGTGTGTTAGTCTAGCGTAATTGTGTCCTCTGCACGGAATAGTCCTCATTTGAGATGAAAATGGCCTGAAGGTAGAAACCATTTCCCACTCAGTGCTGGTTTTCAGAAAAGTTTCTACTCTCGTGAGCTCTAAATACAGTGATATTGTATTGTTACAAATCATAAACTGCTGTACCCCAGCTAATGTTGACATGTATGACCTCAGTGACTACACCTCACCTGATTCCTCCTCCCATGCACCTGTTAAGCCTGGGTCTTGTAACTAGCATGCTGTTTACGGGCCCAGGTTTCACTCCCTTATGAAGTAAAGAAAATTAATTACATTTCACTGCACCTCTATTGCTTCTAACCTTAGATCACTATACTTTCTTTTAGAAATTTACTATTTTACTGCTGCATACATAGCCTAACTATTATACATATAAAGTGCATTTGCCTCAACCCTTACTGCAGTTCTGGCCTTGTGCCATTGTTGTTCCGTTTCTGTGCAGGCATGAACAGGGGGGACAACCTGGATATTGAGCTCTGAGTAATGAGCTGTCTGAAAGAGCAATGCAGCAGTGTGATTACACACTGCTGTAGCAGCTTTGCATGAACACTGACTTGAGGTCATGACGACAGGATCTGAATCACAAAGCACTATCTGTGTAGAATACCCAAAGAGACAATTGGACATCAGTTGGCAGAACAGATACCACTAAATTAAGACAAGGGGCTTCCTACAAGTCTACCACAATAAACATATATTGCTCAGTACTGGAACGCCTGCCACTACAGGGTGTCAATAGTTGCAAGTAGCAATTGCAAAAGGAGAGGAAACCCATATATATAGCTTTAGAATGTAATGTCGTGGCAAGTGTCCCAATGCTTTTATCGGTATAGTTTGTGTGTTTAGTATACAAAAATTGTTAACCATACGAGGAGAGGTATACCAAATATGTTGCAATAGAAATATTTACTGTCAATCAACTTGCTCAAAGTACCTTAATTCACTAACCAGTCAATCCAGAAAAATGCAATGTTTTTTTGTGATTTATGCGGCCAAAAATCCTTGATTATGCGGCACGTTTTCTTAAAAAATGCGATGAAATATGCGGCATATTTATGCAATTTTATGCGATGAAATTGCGGGAACTTGCAAAAAATGCGGGAACTTGCAAAAACATGCGGGAACTTGACTCCCCCAACACCCTGTTCTCACTAGGCTACTACTTTAATGTAAAGATTCATTACTTATTACTTTCTATGATACAAACAGCATACTACATCACAGAAAGTGCTGGGAATATTTACAATTTACAATTTGACCTGACGAGCTGGCTGTCGCCTTGCATGGTTGACTCTGCCGCCGGTGTGTCAATGTGTGTATTAAACGATGTAAGTCGCTTTGGATAAAAGCGTCGGCTAATTGCCCTTATTGTAAATTGGAATATTTAAGTTCTCATCTTCGTTTATTTGAGACCTTAAAACATGGCACAAACTTACAAAACATTGAGTACAACTTCTGTAGCTTTACAAAAACAATCTGCTACAACTTCTGTAAAAATAAAAAAATAAAATATAAAAAAATAAATGTTCCTGTTTTCCAGAGGAAGCTTTTCAAAAGAGTAACAAAAAAAGTGCACTCTTACAACTGTAAAGTTGCATCAACTCATTGAATGAAACTACAACAGTCCACTGTGAAAATTAAAACTAACTGCGTAGCCTCTAACACATTGGTTCTCAAAGTGCGGCCCGCGGGCCAATGGCGGCCCGCGGAATCATTCCTGGCGGCCCGCAATGACATACATAATTATATCAATATTAATTGCAACAAAAATAAATGATTATAAAGAGAAAAGTCGATTCTCTCTAGCTTTCAATTAAATCCTTTTACATTTGTTAGTTTTAATCCGACTGTACATTACTTTGAAAGGCTGAACCTCAGTTTCGTGATTTAGACCTCACTTGACCTAACTCCCAGAGGTCCACGGTGCAACGTTTCTTTTGACCAATGGGATGCTGGCGGCGTTTCCCGCCGATTTTTTTTTTCCTTTGGCGGCCCTCAGTCAAATTTTGGGTTCCTAAATTGGCCCTCAGATGTCAAAACTTTGAGAACCCCTGCTCTAACACTAGCCAATCATTCCTCATCCTCATCCCCTCTCCCTCAACGTCCATCTCTTTAACCATCCTTACATGTTTGGCTGCGGCAAAGTGATTTTCCAGCGTCGACTTCCGCCTGTGGTCCAACACGCAGTTGCACGGAGTGCAAAATAATTTGCACCCACTGTCGTGTAACAATCAGGGAAACTGCTTTGCACAGTCTTTTGCACTTATCTTTGTTGGCAAATGAGACCGCTTCATCTTGCCTTCGTCGCGGGGTTTGCGATGACGTTCACGTCGCGTAATTACGTCACTCCATAACGTTCCCATGGCAACAGGGGGAAATGGCTGCTTTTTTCGCGGAAATAGGCAATTTATGCGTTGGAAGTGCGGCATATTTGAAAAAATGCGGCCCCCGCATGAATATGTGGATTTAAGCTGATTATGCGTTGAATTATGCAATCGCATAATCACATTTTTCTGGAGGGACTGACTAACAGGTAGAGCATAGCCATTTATCAAGTGTCTCAGAAGAAGGTGTGCACTGTTGTATTTGTGAATATGGTGTTAACATAGTCGAGAACATGCTCGTGGCCAAATGAAAGCAGTTGCAGTGTAAATATATTTGTTCCGAGTGGCTTGATGAACGTATGCTGTACAGCCATTGAACTGGAACAGACTGCGAAATTTAATAGAAGACAAGCTGCTCTGACACTGACAGTACCTGTCAACCTGTCTTTGTTTGGAACTGGTGGAAAAGAAGATACAGCATCCATTCATTCATTAATTCATCACAGTTGTCTTTATACATATCAATGTTTTAGGAATCTGAAACACCTGCCAGAACGGTAGTCAACATTAAACCTAGCAGCTATAGTAGACACCTAAGAACAGCGTACCATGTCGACAATGACCAGCATAAACATGCAGGACATCGTAGTAATTATACTGTTGGTAGTAAAAAAACATCGCTAAATGCAGTCTTCATCATATTCCTCTTTGAGCTGTTCAGATGATTTTAAGACTGCTCTATCAAACAGCTGGTCCAAAACCACAAAATCTCTTTCCTTCCATTTCAGGAAACCTTTATCCAACCAAGCTGGAGAGAACTCAGTTGTTTGCGATCATTAAAGCTCTGGAAATGGTCATGGGAAGTCGTAGCTTTTTTTTGTAACGATTGACCATATTTTTAAGGTTTTCTTGCTCCATACATTAGTAATTTTCTTGTCGTGGTTTAAGAATTGTATTGAATCTATGGGCAAATTTGGGCACTCACTCTGCTCCATTCCCAACCACATAGTGTCAGTGTCTTCGGATATCCAAGTCATCATTATTCTGAGTTGGGCTGCCCAATAATCATTTTTCAGGCTAGGCAAGTCTAGGCCTCCACTGTCTTTTGGGCAGAGAAGTCTTTTAAATTTAAGTCTGAGCCGTTTGCCTTGCCAAATAAACCTGGATAGCCATTTATCTAATATAGAAAAGGTGCAGGCAGGAATATAGATACAGACCTGCAAACTCCTCAGAGGAAAAAAGGTGACAGTGTCACGGGGGGATTTTTTTTTTATTGTAATATGCAAATTACACTAGTCTGAGCGTGACTTAACAAAACTCAGCATACTTTATCAAAAATCAAAGTCAAAACATCCTTGAGGCTTATAAAAAGTATTTTATTTACAACTGTCAAATTTTTTTTTGACTCTTAGCCTGTGGGGTGTTCCACAAAGCCGGTTTTATCACATAACCGGGTAAGTTAACCCAGGGTTTGCTGTAACCCTAGGTTTTCCGTTCCAAAAGGATCACGGTATGTTAGTTGCTATAGAAACATATGCTCTGAATCAAACCTGGTCGGAGCAGGTTTTGCGCAGGTTAAGTTTGAAACATAACCCAGTTTTGGGTATTTAAACCCGCGTTCGCCGCAGATTTCATGTGTTCACAATGGCATGCCCTTTTGATGAGAGAACTGCTGATATCGGAGCGCAAATTATACGTGCAATCCACCAGGAGCGATTGATAAGACCACGGCTCGACATCTTGGCATATCAAATGACTTTTTGCTGGAGTGGAGAGATAGGCCTATAGATTCTCACGCAAATCTTTAATATATTTAAATAGCCTTACATAGCCAACACTACCAATCGAGGACCTGGCCTCAGTTCACTCCAGACTATTTGCGTAGCCCTCCGTTTTTTGCAAAAGGTAGTTTTATCTAGGCTATAATGTTGGAGATGCTGAGCACATCTCAGTCCTTTCAGATGACCCATCCAAGATTTGTATTTGAGGAGGTAGGTACCTCCAGGTACCCCCTCCATGCCAGGGCGCCCTGAATTTATGTTTATTAACAGCTCCTCCACCGGGGTCAAGACAATTTGAGGGCCAGATCCAGTCTGCCGACTGTCGGCCTTTTCACGATTGGCTTAAAAAAATGGCTTATTTAAATTTATACCAATACGATGGTGGGAAAAGCTTACCAGTTTGTATGTTTTTTATACTTCATTTTTATACTTGATCCGCTGACCGCTTGGAAGCCATCGGAGTACATATTTTTTTAAAAGAAAGGGGTTATGTGGTAGGATCTTTAAGAATGCTTAACTGGGATATTTATATATTCATGGCTGAAATATTAAGGATCATGCTTTTGACGTGTAACTAACGCATTTACGCGGTCAGCGATCCGCTGCCAGGCTTTGGTTCTCCGGGTTGCAGAGGCTTTAGCGTTCCCTTTTCTTGTGTTAATGTCCTTCTCCTCGTCATAGCTCTCCAGGGGAACCTGAAGTTCCATTTCTTTGAAATAAGCGGCCCGTTTCGCCATTTCGATCAGGGTTTCCATGATCCATACATCACGTCTTTTTAGGTTTGGCGTGGACGCGCACAACCCTGTGTTAACCAACCCCGAGTTGATTTGAACCAATGCATAACCGCTGCTGTGGAACCGAAAACTCTGGGTTAGTCGGCACAGGGTAAATCAACCTAGAGTTCAGTGTTAACTCAGTGTTTGTTAAACCTCCGTTCGTGGAACACCCCTCTGGACGAGTGTTTCACCGCATGCGCATGCGGATGCGGAAGCGCATGCGCGGTAGCCAGGCGACCGTCTCATCCAATGGCAAGCTCAGTTGGCGCTGTGTGCTTCAAGATTCCGATTGGCCCAGAGAAATGTCAATTATAAGAAAGATTCTGAAGCAAGTGCTGAGATTCCGATTGGCCCAGAGATTATTATTATAATTATTATATATATTATTATAAGAATGATCCAATAATTTTTTTCGCAATTCTGGACCCAAATTTTTCCAAATTATCTATGTGCAATCTGTGTTTATTACTGAATAATTACAAGAAAATGTTAAAAAAACAACAACTGCGAAGTGCCATTGCAAGCGCGGAGGCTAGCCGACGTTACTCTCAGCATGTTGTGTCCAGGGTTGGCCACGGAAAGGAGCGGAGGCAAAGAGGCCAAAACTCACTTTTACCGCCTTTGAGAATAAAAAATAACCAATCACAATTCAGTTGCACTGTTGCGAGGTAAATCATCTATACCATGTTAAACATAGGAAGGGAGGCCAGCCTCATCTACTCCTTGCAACCAATCACAAATCAGTATTTTTTTAAATAATGTTCTTCTGAGCAAATTCGTTCTTTCTAGTCAGTTGCCGCGGCTAACAAAGATTACGACTACAACGATATCAAGGAGGAGAATATAATTCAATATCTACAAGAACACAATTTTCGAGGCTACAGCTGGGCATAAAAGAGAATGGAAGACCAACACCGAGACTGAACTTGATCCAGACCACAAAAGCAGGTGGCTCACGAAGCTTCAAGGAGGAGAACTACGCTCGGACGGAATGGCTAGCTGGCTCTGATCGGAAATTATTCTGCTGGCCTTGCATTTTGTTTGATGAATCACCTACACCTAACCCATGGATTAGCATTGGATTTGATGACTTAAAGAAGAACTTGCAAAGAGCCATGGAGAGACATGGCAAGTCCAAGAGCCACATTAATTCCAACTTAAAGTTGAAACTGTTTGGACGTGTGCGGATTGATGAAGCCCTCAGCCAGGCAGCTAGCATCGCTAAAATGGACTTGTAAGAAGAAATCGGGAGATACTACGTAAAATGATTATTGCAGTGGTATATTGCTGCTCGCAGCTGTATTTTTTGTTATTATTCTCTCTAACAACGCCTCCAAACGACGCGTCACGCGAGTATGTTTTTTCTAAAGTTGTGTAGACATGCATGTGTGGGTGCACTGCGCGCGTTCATGAATGCGCGTTCATGTTTGCCTCCCTGGTGAGCTCGGCCAGGAACCGCTAATGGATAAGTCTGTTATAATAATTCCCAAGTATCTAAATCCTTAAGACCATTGAAAATCAAGCCTTCCTGACAATTGATTTGGCCAATGTCCAACTTACATCATTGCCTCTGATTTTGATTGGTTGATTTGATAACAAGAAAGCTCTCCATATTTCGTGATGGTGTCTATCAGTGCAGGGACCGAGAGGACTGGGTCACTTACATAAGTCCGGATATCATCGGCGTAAAGAGATATCTTATGCTCCCTGTTTCCCATGTCTTTTGCCTTTTATTTCCTCATTCTTATAGACGCTGCAAAGGATTCAATATTTATAGCGAACAGCAGGGGGCTAAGACAGTCCCCTTGTCTGACTGCTCTCTCTAAGTCAAAGAACCCAGAACAGTATCCATTAACTCTAACACGTGATCTTGGATTTCTGTAAATAATTCTGACCCAATCTATAAATGTTGAGTGAAATCCCGTTGCAGATAGTGTTTTGCATAAAAATTCCCAATTCGAAAGGAATAAAGTCGGAACACCGTCAAGATGGTTGCATAGCGAGAGAGCTCCCGATTGAGCCAGAGCAATTAGAGAAATATCTCCATACAAACCAAAGAAATAATTCCGCAAAAAGTGTAGAGAAAGGGGAGAAGAAGTAATATCACCACTTTGAGCAGTAAACGTCGTCTGAAGACGGGGGTGAGAAAGACAGGCACAGCGACAACTAACAGCTAACAGGGGGAAGCTAACGAAGCGACGTGGAGCAGTGTGGCGTAATGGCGGACACGGAACTGATCCTGCGAGAACTGAGAGAGTTTCGCCGAGAAAACAAAGAACAATTAGGGACAATAAAAGAATAAATAGTTAAGGCGAATGCCAGATTGGACGAGGCGGAAGGGCGAATTGGGAGAGCAGAAGAGAGGATCCAAAACACCGAAGAAGTTATCAAGGCTATGCTACAGCTGCACACCAAGCTGGAGGACAAGTTGCTGTGAAAAACTGTGAAATCGGACACTATATCCGTAATTAGTGGTGGAGATCCACTGTTTAATAGACTGGTTCGTTCGGGGCCGTTTTTTCACCTTACATTTTTTTTTTTCCGACATGCGACTGTTGCAGGTAAGGGCCTCTCCCTCCGAACTGAGGGAGACTTCTCCCTTCGAGCCTCCTCGGGAGGTTCAACAGGGTCAGGTTAACAGACCCCTACATAGGGAGTCACAAGGACAAATCGTATTCAGTTTGATGTTTATTAATGTGTTAATTATTCATTCCCTACCGTTTCACGCGGGGAGGGGAAAGCGCACCAGGTTTTTGTTTAGGATGAAGGAGGGAATCACATAGATGCAAAACAGGTCTTTGAAAATAGCATCATTTAATATAAATGGTGTACTCAATCCAGTTAAGAGGGAGAAAATCTTATCAAAATTAAAGAAAGATAAAATTCAAATAGCTTTCCTACAAGAGACACACCTCAGCGACTCAGAACATGTTTACTTCTCTTCACATGAATCGGGAAGGCGGAGAGGAGTGGCGACTCTGATATCCAATGCGGTAAACTATGAACACATATCAGAACATAAGGATAAGGAAGGCAGATTTGTTATGGTTATAGGAAGAATAGAAGGTGTTGTGATAAGTCTCCTTAACGTGTATGTTCCACCGGGCAGTGTCTGGTCCTTCTATAAACATATGGTTGATTTAATGACGACAAAAAGTCAAGGGATTCTAATAGGTGGTGGAGATTTTAACATTCGATTAAACCCGAAAATTGACTCTTCAAACGGGAAATCCGACACAAAAAACATTAGCAGAAGATTAAATATTTGGATGCGTGAAGTGGGGATTGTTGACGTGTGGAGAGAGAAAAACCCGACGAGCCGAGACTACTCACATTACTCGCACGCTCACAATGTATACTCGCGCATCGATTACTTTTTTATACTTAAAGGAGATTTCTTTAGGGTGGATAACTGTGAAATAGGACCCAGTACTATTTCAGATCACGGTCCCATCTATATGTCAATTTATCTTAATAATAATAAGAAATCTACGCTCTGGAGACTGAACTCAAGTATTCTGAACAACCCAATTATTAAAGATAAACTGAAAAGTGAAATTGAATTATATTTGGAAAATAATGATAATGAGGAAGTGACCCCACCCATTCTCTGGGATGCATTAAAAGCAGTGTTGAGGGGCAAAATAATAGCCATCTCCTCATATGAGAAGAAAATTAGGGAGCGAAAACTAAAAAAAATTAGAAGAGGACTTGAAAAGTCTACAGAGAGAATATGCAAAGTATCTCAAAGATGACAACAAATGTAAGATTATAAAATTTAAAAAAGAAATAGATGAAATAAATACTCAGGAAATTCAAAAAAGGCTCCTTTTTACAAAGCAACAATACTATGAGACAGGTGGGAAATCACTGAAACTTTTATCATATAGATTAAGAAAACAAGCAGACAGAACTATATGTAAAATAAGAAACTCTGTAACGAAAGTAATAGAAACTAGTCAGGAGAAAATACAACAATGCTTCCAAGAATACTATAAAAAATTATATTCCCAACCACAGACAAGCAACGACAACCAAATCGATGCCTTCTTGTCCCAGGTAAACCTTCCAAAGATCACTGATGAACAAAATGGAAAATTAACATCTAAAATAACAAAAGAAGAAATTCAATTGGCAATCAGGAGGATGAAAGGGGGGAAGTCTCCAGGGACAGATGGTTTTCCCACAGAATGGTACAAAACAATGCAAGATCAACTAATCCCAACACTATTAAAAACATTCAACTGGGTTCTGGAAAACAAAAACATTCCCCCCTCATGGAGGGAGGCGGTGATTTCGACCATACCTAAAGAGGGGAAAGACAAATTGGAATGTGGGAATTACCGTCCTGTAGGTCTTTTAAACAACGACTATAAACTATTCACCTCCATATTATCTAAGCGAATAGAATTGATACTACCGGTATTAATACATGAGGACCAGACTGGCTTTGTCAAGAAAAGACAGACCCAAGATAACATAAGGAAATCACTGCACGTTGTGAGACAAGTCACACAACAAAGACTGGAGACGTTGATACTAAGTTTGGATGCAGAGAAAGCATTTGACTCAGTGAGGTGGTCTTTTTTATATAAAGTACTTTCAAAATGTGGCTTTCATCCAACTATAATTGACACATTTGCAGCACTATATGGCGGACCAACTGCTAGAGTCAAAATCAATGGAGATTTGTCCAACTCGTTCATTCTGGAAAGAGGAACAAGACAGGGGTGTTGTGCGTCGCCGCTCCTCTTTGCCTTGTTTGTAGAACCCATAAGTCAGCTAATTAGGCAGAGAACTGATATAAAGGGGGTACCGATGGCATCCGGGGAGCAAAAACTGGCCCTATTTGCAGACGATTTATTGATAAGTGTAACACAACCTACTCAGACACTCCCAAAATTGATGAAATTGCTAGAGGAATTTGGTTC
Source organism: Gadus morhua (assembly GCF_902167405.1). Classification (NCBI taxonomy): domain Eukaryota; kingdom Metazoa; phylum Chordata; class Actinopteri; order Gadiformes; family Gadidae; genus Gadus; species Gadus morhua. The sequence goes on along the minus strand of NC_044051.1, from coordinate 25,622,888 downwards.
AATCTCAGGTTACAAAATTAATGTTAATAAAACTCAAATATTAACATTTAATTATGACCCTCCAGTTTCAATTAAGACCATATACAACTGGAATTGGGAGGATGAGTCCATTCAATATTTGGGTGTCTCATTACCTAGGGACTTCACAAGGTTATATAACATCAACTACGATCCCTTAAATTCAAAGATAAAAACTGATATACAAAGATGGAACGTTATTCCCTTTTTGAGTTTAAGCTCCCGGATAGAATCAATCAGGATGAATATTCTCCCACGGATGCTGTATCTTTTTCAATGTCTACCAGTTAGAATACCATCTAAGCAATTCTTAGAATGGGACAGATTGATAGCGAGGTATCTGTGGCAAGGGAAAAAGGCCAGAATTAAATTCAAAACGCTGCAATTAAGAAAAGAAAAGGGTGGGATGGGCCTTCCCTGCCTACAGGAATACTACTATGCAGCCCAGTTAAGGCCGCTAGTCTGCCTGTGTTCACCATCATACACTGCAGCATGGAAGGAAATAGAAGGAACGATGGTAAAGGGTATCCCAATAACAGCTCTACTAAATGATAACAAACTGCAGGAAGAACAGGAGATTCCAGAAGACTCTATAACAGGCAGCTTCCTGAAGTCCTGGCAGGAAATAACCAAAATTTGCAGATTTAAAAACACATCTAAAATTATGAGGTGGTGTGCCTATGACTCAGACTTTTCACCGAATAAACTCGACGGCAGATTCAAGACATGGATCACAAGAGGTTTAACTTCCTATTATTCATTTGTCCACAAGGGGGTATTTCAGAGTTTTGAAACCCTACAGAAGGATCACGGTCTGGGGAAAGATGATTTCTTCAGGTACCTGCAAGTGAGAGATTACTTTAACAAAAATATTAAAGAGGCGTTAGGAAAAGATGGGCCAGGGTTCATGGAGGTATTTCTAGCATTGACTAAATCTAGAACATGCGATAAAATTATCTCAAAATTATATAACGCCATACAATTATCCAAACAAGAGAATACAGAATACATAAAGAGGAAATGGGAAAAAGAAATAGGGGTAAAGATCTCACAGGAGAACTGGGAGAAAATATGTCAACTACAATGGCTCTCGACCGGGTCAAATACATGGCGGGAGTTCTGCTGGAAAAATATAACAAGATTTTTTATCACACCCATACAAAAGCGACACCAAGGCAGCGGAGACGCCTGTTGGAGGCTCTGTGGATCTATTGGAGCCAACCACTTCTATATTTTCTGGGACTGCCAAGCAATGAGGTCTTACTGGGAAGAGATCCACAAACATATTAACAATGTATTTAATGTAAACATCCCATTAAAATGTGAAACTTTGTTTTTGGGAAATATATTGTTTGAAACGTGGAACATAAAAGACAAAAAACTGCTCGCTATACTGTTGGCAGCTAGTAAGAAATGTGTCACGAGGAAATGGTTAAAAGTGGACCCTCCCACCATTGATGAATGGATCGAAATTGTGTATGAGATTTATGTTATGGAAAAGATCTCTTATTCCCTCAAGGTCGAGAAAGACATTTTTTATAAGACCTGGTCCAAATGGACTGAGCATGTGAAACCAGCTAGATCTGACTTTATTTGAATATACTTGTGTTTTGTGTGATCCTCCTTTTTTTTGTTTTGTTTTTTCTGAAGTGAAGTGCGCTCCCCGGTTGTGTTCTCTTTATCTCTGTAATTTTTCCTACAGGGAGTAGTTCAGGTCCATAAAACAAAACCCCAGAAAGGCAGTATTTGACAGACTAAAGCTGTATCTAATGTATGTGATGGAAATGTGCCTTTCTAAATAAAAAGAGAATTAAAAAAAAAAAAAATCCCAATTCATGGTATCAAACGCTTTCTGTGCATCAAAGCTTATTAACATTGAGGTTTGTGTGTTTCTTTTAGCGCAAGTAATGATGTTTAGGGTTCTTCTTATATTGTTAGCACCCTGCCTATTGGGAATGAATCCAGTTTGGTCTGGGTTTATCAAAGTAGTAACATGTTTTTGAACTCCATGTGCTAAAATACTTGTCAGTAGTTTCTGGTCATTACATAACAAACTTACAGGCCTGTACCTTTCACAGAGTGTTGGGTTCTTCCCTTCTTTATGTATCACAGATATAATGGCCTGAGACCATGTCTCCGGAGGGTTGTTCTCGGAGAGGGAGTATCTAAACACCATAGTTAGTATGGGCGCTAGGTCGTTTATGAAGCATTTATAGAATTCTCCAGGAAACCCAACGACTCCTGGAGACTTGTTGCTTTTAATCTATTTATTGCATCTCTTTTTTCTGTTTCCGTAATTGGTGTCATCATCTGTTTTGATGCTTTTTCTGGTAATGTGGGGAGGTTTAAACCAGTGAGGAAGGTATAAGTATTCTCTGCTGATGTTTGTAGTCTGGGTTCTTTGTGTACATTTTTGTAGAATGATGCAAAGGCATCAGCCATTTCTTTGGGTTGAGACACTGTTTTGTTCAGGGTATGGTGACAAATTTTGGAGACAGTACGATTGGCTTGAGCTTTATGAAGTTGGAAGGCTAGAAGGCGGCTAGCTCTATTCCCAATCTGGTAATATCTGTCTGGGAAATCTTAAAGCCCCTTCCGCTTTATATGACAAAAGTTTGACCAAGGCTTTTCTTGCCTTCTTAAGTTCTGTAGCAATGTTACTTGTTCTTGTGATTTTGTGTTGTGTCTCTAGGAGCTTTATTTTTTCTTCCAGGTTTAATTGTTCTTCGAGTCGCCGTCTTTCTATTTTTGATGATGTCTGTATGATTTTTCCTCTTATAACCGTTTTTGCCCCCTTCCACAAAATTGAAGGATTAACTTCGCCATCATCATTGATCTCAAAATATTCTTTTAGAGTTTTACTTAAATATTCTACTGTTTCTGACTTATTCAGCAGTGATACATTTAGCCTCCAGTATCTGAAAGAAGAATGCAAACCCAAATTTACCTTCAGCACAATGGGAGCGTGATCACTCAGAGTTATAGGTTCAATGAAACATTACATTACATTATACATGTATTGTTGGGGGAGACAGAAAAAGTCAATCTTTGAGAAGCTATTGTGTATGTTGGAGAAAAAACTGAAATCCTTCCCTTTTGGGTTTCTGGTTCTCCATGGGTCAAAGTTCGGACATGACAAAGTTTGGACATGAAGTTATTTAATGTTTTTGTTTTGGGGCACTGAGATCCCCTCTCAATGGGTATCTTATCCATTTTCCCATCCTGCACTTCATTGAAGTCCCCTCCTATAATTAATATCCCTTTTGAATTGCCTGCAATAATGTTAACAATTTCTCTAAAGAACATTGGGTCAAACTCGTCTGGAGCATATATATTCAATATAGATACCTCAGTTCCCCAGCGGTCCCAGTCAACTTGACATACCTTCCTGATTTATCCTGTACCACCTTCTGGGCACTAAAGGCCCAATTAAAATAGGCGCCCCTCTTTTTTCCCCATTTGATGCACTATACACTAGGTTAACCCATTCCCTTCTTAATTTGATGCGCTCGCTCTTGTAGTAGAGCAATTGAGCAGTGGATTTTTTTTAACTGGGAGAGTATTTTCTTCCTTTTGATAGGATGGTTAATCAATGGACATTATAACTCACTATTGTCAGTTTATCCATGTGGATAAAAGTATCCCATGATTTTGTCCATCAAAGTTAACATAAGTTTTACACCTGTAGACCTATACCCGCGATCATAGACCACCTTATGTGAATGCTTAATTAAAATACTTACATAGAACATCCACCATTGTGGAGAATAAGAACATAAAAATTGAACAAGAACAAAATAAACTTCCAAAAACCCGACTGTTCTAACAAGCCTAAAATCAGTCTCAACAAGGACGGAGAGTTGTGACCGGTCTCTCCGGGGATGTGCACACAGTGCTATTGCAACAATAGCCTACGCTGATAAGTCGCCTTGTAACAAAACTAAGAAAGAAAGAAAAATAGGCCCCTCGAATGATAACATAATCTTTTATTGTCTCATCTCATCATCTCATTTTCGTCCGCTTATCCGGGGTCGGGTCGCGGGGGGAGCAGCTCAAGCAGGGGGCCCCAGACTTCCCTTTCCCGGGCCACATTGACCAGCTCTGACGGGGGGGATCCCGAGGCGTTCCCAGGCCAGTGTTGAGATATAATCTCTCCACCTAGTCCTGGGTCTTCCCCGAGGTCTCCTCCCCACTGGACGTGCCTGAAACACCTCCCAAGGAAGGCGCCCAGTGGGCATCCTTACCAGATGCCCTAACCACCTCAACTGACTCCTTTCTAAGTAAAGGAGCAGCGGCTCTAATCCGAGTTCCTCACGGATGGCTGAGCTTCTCACCCTATCCCTAAGGGAGACGCCAGCCACCCTTCTGAGAAAACTCATCTCGGCCGCTTGTACCCGCAATCTCGTCGTTTCGGTCATCACCCAGCCCTCATGACCATAGGTGAGGATAGGATCGAAGATCAACCGGTAGATCGAGAGCTTTGCCTTGCGGCTCAGCTCTCTTTTCGTTACAACGGTGCGGTAAAGCGAACGCAATAGCGCCCCCGCTGCTCCGATTCTCCGGCCAATCTCACGCTCCATAGTACCCTCACTCACAAACAAGACCCCGAGGTACTTGAACTCCTTCACTTGGGCTAAGGACTCATTTCCTACCCGGAGTAAGAAATCCATCGGTTTCCTGCTAAGAGTCATGGCCTCAGATTTAGCGGTGCTGATCCTCATCCCAGCCGCTTCACACTCGGCCGCCAGCCGATCCAGTGAGTGCTGAAGGTCACAGGCCAATGATCCAATGAGGACCACATCATCTGCAAAAAGCAGTGACGAGATCCTCAGACCACCGAACTGCAACCCCTCCCCACCACGACTACGCCTCGATATCCTGTCCATGTATATCACAAACAGGATTGGTGACAAGGCGCAGCCCTGGCGGAGACCAGCACCCACTGAGAACGAAACTGACTGGCTGCCGAGGACGCGAACACAGTTCTCGCTTTGGGAGTACAGAGATTGGATGGCCCCGAGGATAGACCCCCTTACCCCATACTCCCGCCGTACCTCCCACAGTTTCTTCACGGATGGCTGAGCTTCTGGAGAAGGTCATACGCCTTCTCCAGATCCACAAAACACATGTAGACCGGATGGGCATACTCCCAGGCCCCCTCCAGGATCCTTGCGAGAGTGAAGAGCTGGTCCATAGCTCCACGTCCGGGGCGAAAACCGCATTGTACCTCTTCAATCTGAGGTTCGACGATCGGCCGAACCCTCCTTTCCAGCACCTTGGAATAGACATTACCAGGGAGGCTGAGAAGTGTGATACCCCGGTAATTGGCACACACTCTCTGGTCCCCCTTTTTGAACAGGGGAACCACCACCCCGGTTTGCCACTCCTTTGGCACTGTACCCGACTCCCACGCGATGTTGAATAGGCGTGTCAACCATGACAGCCCCTCAACACCCAGAGCCTTTAGCATTTCTGGCTGGATCTCAATCCCTGGGGCTTTGCCACTGCGGAGATGTTTGACCTCAGTGACCTCCACCAGGGAAATTGACGACGAAACACCATCAACCTCGAGCTCTGCCTCCAACATAGAGGGCGTGTTATTCGGATTCAGTTCGGAACTCAGTTCGGATTTGAGTTCCTCAAAGTGTTCCTTCCAACGTCCGACGACCTCCTCAGTTGAGGTCAACAGAGTCCCATCCTTACTGTACACAGCTTGGATGGTTCCCCGTTTCCCCCTCCTGAGGTGCCGGACAGTCTTCCAGAAACACTTTGGTGCCGACCGAAAGTCCTTCTCCATGGCCTCTCCGAACTTCTCCCACAACCGCTGCTTAGCCTCCGACACGGCAGCAGCTGCAGCCCTTCGGGCCTGTCGGTACTCTGCAACCGAGTCAGGAGTCCTCCAGGACATCATATCCCGGAAGGCCTCCTTCTTCAATCGGACGGCTTCCCTGACCACCGGTGTCCACCACGGTGTCCGAGGGTTACCGCCCCTTGAGGAGCCTAAGACCCTAAGGCCATAGCTAGCCACCGCAGCTTCAGCAATGGAGGCTTTGAAAGCCGCCCACTCCGGCTCAATGCCCCCAACCTCCACAGGAATGCCAGAAAAACTCTGCCGGAGTTGTGAGTTGAAGATACCTAGGACGGGGGCCTCCTCCAGACGTTCCCAGTTCACCCACACTACTCGTTTGGGCTTACCAGGTCTATCCGGAAATTTCCCCCATTCCCTGATCCAACTCACAACCAGATGGTGGTTGGTTGACAGTTCCGCCCCTCTCTTTACCCGAGTGTCCAAAACATGCAGCCTCAGATCAGATGACACGATCACAAAATCGATCATTGATCTTCGGCCTAGGGTACTCTGGTACCAGGTACACTTATGAGCACCCTTATGTTCGAACATGGTGTTTAAAGTTAAACAATAATCTTTTATTGTTTAACTTTAAATTATAAAACTAGCCAAAACATATGTTCAATTCAAAGTAGACCATATCATGTTCCTATCATTGTATCATATCTCTACTCACAGTTCCGTGATATTTCGCTTGTTTCGCAATGGCCTTAATCAGCATAGAGAATGGCCTGCAGATCCGCGTTGGTCATCAAATTCAGTCAGTTACTCTGCATTAGTTTCGCCTGGAGCCTCTCCCGCTCGTCGAGCCCAACATGGACACCCAACTCTCCAAGTGTCTGTGAGGGTTTTCGTTCCGGAATCCAGGTAGATTTTCAGCTTGGCAGGGAAGATTTTGAGCTTTGATGTTCTTCTCTTTGAGCTGGTGTAGTCCTGGTCGAAGAATATCTTCCGTCCGTTGTATGGCACACCTCAGCGCTGTTTCCAAGCCTCCTGAATTACCGTTTCTATGATTCTGTAGTCCAGAAATCTGACGAACCCTGAATCTAATGGACCTCGGGGGGCTAGCAGGATCTTTCGGTTTCATGGTCAGTGATCGGTGAGCTCTCACTACATTTAGGTTCAACTCTTTTGGCAGCGTCAGTGAGGATCGGATGAGATCGTTTGTGAAGCTCAGCATATCCTTGTTACTTTCTTCACCTTCTCTCACCCCATATATGCGCACGTTGTTCCGTCTCGCCCTGGACTCTATGTCATCAGATTTTGCTGACAGGCTAGCATCACAGAGTAATAAATAATTCATAGAAAAACAATAACATTATTTCACAACTATTCATGGGCTGTAAGCCTTACATTGTTTGAGGCAAATGTGGATGTTAATGGATGTTTCAGAATGTTGGTCATGGTGTTAAGCCAAATAAGACTGGGAGACTTAATTTATAGATCAAGTCAATCCTCCTCGCTGTTTGTGTTGCAAAGATATCAGTGACCTGCTCGTACCAAACTGGATCTTTTCAAATTGATTTCAGAATTACAACGTGTGTAGCTTCACGGTTTCGGCCCCCTTTCAGACGGCTTGGTAACCCAACGGAGGAATTTTGGCGGCCGCCAATATAAGCGAACAAAGCCGAACCGCACCGCTCGGTCGAAATGCCAATATAAGCAAACAGAGCAGTTCTGTACCGCAACACTCGGTGGAATCGTGGCATACGACTGAGCGGATTTGTTGGTTCTCGTAGTTCTCCCCTAGACTTGAGGGGATAACCCCTCCCTCCAGGCTGGTTCATAGGGCAGCCAGGGCTTCTGCTTAAGGGTTCATAACGCAGCCAGGACTCCTTCTTATTGGTTCATAGCGCAGCCAGGGCTCCAGCACATTCGTGAATAGATTTTTGCACGATTCAGACCCCTTAGCTAGTCACACCCACTCAAGAGGAGGAATTTACTCCTCTCTCCCATTGAACCCCATGTTATTCACCGTCCACCAACACTGCCGGGGAAATTAATGGGAGTCAATGGAGGCTGAGCGAGAAACGTCCTCAAACAGTAATTTAGGCGGGCGTCAGGCGATAGGGGGTGCTAATGTCCCTTTACCAATAGAAACGAACATTACATATACAAATGCATTAAAGCATTGTCATATTTAAGAGCATTAATTCCTTACAGTAGTCTGGGCAATCGAAATTTTTTATTCTCAACAATGTTAAGGAGGATCTTCCTCCCTCTCCTCACTGGAGAAGCCTCCACTGGTTTGTATGTATGTGCCCGTGTGCGCGTGTTTTTCATTATGTGTGTATGCCAGTGTGTCAGTATGTGTCTCTTCCAGTATGTGTATGCTAGTTTGTATGTGCCAGTGTGTGCGCCAGTTTGTGTGTGTACCTTCCAGAAGTTGTCCACCTTTCCATAGACCAGCGACTGGTTCTGCCGCTTGATGTCGTCGATGTGTCGTATATCGCTGGCGTTGAGGTGCTGCTCCACCACGAAGCCCAGGAAGCTGTTGTCTGGGGTGTGGGCTACACACACACACACACACACACAAATGCACACGCACACACACACCTTAATGTTGATAAAAAATAACAAGAAAAACAAAAGAAGAAAAGGAATAAAGAAAGAACACAAAGTAACGATCTGAAAGACTCGGCATGACACCACTGCCATTGCTGACTAATCTTTCCCATCAAAAAGCTGAATTTGTAGCTTGTATAAACCCACTCCCTCCCATTTCCGCATCCAATGATATATTGGATGAGTTGGTCAAAGTAGGCAACCCACGCTATCCTGAACGACTGAACATAAAAAATGTGATGTTCTACACAACACTAAATGGCTGCGTTTCAGAGCTGGGCAGTTTGCCCTGATCAGTGTTCTCCAACACCGCACTCAGGTTTGTCAGTAAGCGACCCCGGACAGATGTTCATAGGAGCTGTTTAAACACATGGAGAACACCTCAGGTAATGATGTGGAAAGATGTGTTCATCCCTGAATGGTAAACGACTGCCCTCCACCGCCCAGCATATCAACCTGAGAGGTGATTACGTTGACTGCCACCTCCACTAGGAGGGGAGGCAAGTAATCCCTACCAGGATTTGAAACACACAAATGAAAATGTAACACGCTAAAACACACAACAATCAGTACAGTCTGGTAGTGTTTAGGGTGTTTGGTTAGATTAAGATGATAGGTTCTGGGTTCCATCCTATCAAAATGTCCACACACACACACACACACACAAAGACAGAGAGCAGGGTTAAGCAGGAGCCCCCACTGACACAGGGAGGACGCTCTGCTGCACACTGAAGCGGTCTGCGGAGGCTCATTAACATTGGCATCAGCAGGTCTCCACCCCTCAGACCACCTCCCCCCACTGAAGGCCCCCCCTCGCCAGGACTTTTTGGTGTTTCTCTTTCCAAATGGCAAGGGAGGACGCCATTGGAGGTGTTCTGCACACACACACAGGAGTGGATGCATTTGCTTAGCCAGCAGATGTTTGGATCCTGCTATGCCGGAGTCAATATTGAACCGGTCCTGCTGACAACCTTGCCAAAGAACACGGGGTTGTTGCCGGCAGTCGGTAGGGAGAGGCGACGACACATTAGGTCAGGGAGAGGACCAGACAGTGCTGTCTGCACTATTGTGAGGACCAGAGCTGGTGATGTTAAATAATCCCACAAGTGTCAATACCTAGCAGGCCCAGTGCAGTGCCAAAGTGTGAAGCAGGTGACATCATTGGTGTTGGCACCCTCTACTTCAACGAGCCAAGTTCATGTCCCCCGCCCCTCAGAACGCCGCCTGACGCCCACGACTCCGACAGCAGAACAAGGGTGAGACATAGAGAAAAGCCACGAGAAGGGGAACTCTCAAAGTCAAATAATAAGTCAGCCCGATCCGGGGTCCAGCAGGGCGGAGATCAAACAGGCGGCTGTCTCAGCTCATAGTGGACCCCGAGCCTCTATAAAGATAAAGACAAAAGTCTGCCTAGCCATCCAACGGCTTCTCTCGGGGGCACAGATCCACCAAGCTCAAGGACTTCAGACCGACTGCGTCGGTGGGGGGCTGACTGGCCTGAGTGTTTTTGATGAGCCTGTCAAAGAGTCCCGGCGCTGCCCTCCAGACCCTGAGGATGGCTGGGGTGTGCCGTTAGCATACCAAGTGCCTTTAATCACATGGGCCGCACGCTAGTGGTTAGTTTCAGGTGAATTATTCATCTGGAGACACGGCCTTCAATCAAGAAGCCGACACTGAACACCGGGAAGGCTGTACCGTACACCGTGGCGCTTGCTGAGGCCGATCAATATTAATACCCTGTACGGGGTCCTTGCTATTGAATAACACAACAGAAGCCAAAGCTGGACGAACAACAGCTTGATAATGTGTCTGGCCTGTGTGCTTGACTGTTAAGTAAGGCAGCAGATAGATTTGGGACGAAATAAAACAACAGCACCCATCGAAGCCATTTGAAGAAGGCAATGGGTGTTTCAATGGATTTACCACAGTCAGTATTAACTCGGCACACAGCAAATACACAATTGTTATGTGATGGTCGTAGAAGTTGTGTTGTTAAATCCAATGACAACCCTTTGAGAAGATCACAAACTAGGATTACTTTTTTTTCTGTGACCGCTTGACTTGACAAGAACCAACATGTAGCCCTAATGACAAGTTTTGTTTGTTTGAGACGAGGGCTTTATGAGGCTAGAGTAATACCAAAAATACGAAAACAGAACTACCGTGCTTAAAAATAACGTGAATGGGCAATTGGGGAACTAATTTTTTTATAAAAAACTTTAAAAGGGTTAAGAAATTATCAAAACAATGTTTTTGTTTAAAGTAATACCCCTCCTAGATTCACAGAACGAGCCAACTTAGGTGGGTTTGGTCAACCTTGGTTTATGTTGGGTAGACCCGGTCCTAAACGTATAGAAAGCCATTACCAGACCAAGGAAAACAATGAGTATACACATTTAACCACACAAAGGCACACAAACACACTTGTTAATGTGTTTCCCCTTTTTCTGTTCCTGTGGTTTGTTCTTTGACAAAGCATTTTGTGGCTTACCTTTCCCGTTTAAAGCACTTAATTGCACTCTCGACAATACTCCAAGCCCTAGCCAGTGGAAGCAGTTTGAAAAAAGGCGAAGTGCTGAAAGATATTTCTTTCTTTTCTTGCGGCTTCATGATTAATAAATTACTTACTGTAATTAGGGCTGAGATGCATAGCACGTTGGAACACAAGGTAATGTCTCCGCTACACGCGAGGCTAACAGAATTAGATAAAAGAGCCTGTTTTGGCCTCATCTTGTCCACTTGGCTGGGGACCAGGTACTCCATGTTCCCCGTGAACTCAGATGTATGGCGCCGCAAAAAGACAAATGGACCAATCCAAAAGGAGGATAAATGACCCTGACCACACTCACAAGGTAAGGTAAAATTCTGTCCCCCAAGGTAGGCCTGATGGATCACCATGTTGTATGATTTCAGCCATCCAAGTACCAGAAGATGAGGGATTGTTTTAAGGGGATTTGATTGCCATTGTGACTATGGGGTCAAACAAGCAAATCAAGCAATATGTCAAATAATAATAAATGCATAACAGAAGACGGAAACAATGCTGTAGATACGATTTAAGAAATTGATTTGAGTGTCATTTGTTTCAAATGTCATCCATCATCCATAATAGTGAGTGAAATGCTGTGAAGGGATATCTGTGCTGCCTCTGTATGAGACTTTTAGACGTTAGTCTGCTCCCAGCTCATTTATGATAGATTGATTTGTTTGTTTCAACATTGCAAATCTGGTTTTTCCTTCTCTTTTACAACAAATCATGCCTGCAGCAGCTTTAATCTCATTCTTTGGCTCGTGTTGACACCACTTGCCTCTCAAGCACAAACACAACCAACATGTCTAAATGGGTTATCCGACCACAGTGGAGGCATAAAAGTATGAGTGCCACAACAGGGGAGCCCCGATCGGCAACACGTACTAATAATTAAGGCTGAAGGGACTGGAAGAGAAGGACCAGCTCACGACACACTGAGACGAAGGAAACCCAGAGTCACCAGGCACAAAAGACCACAGGTCACACAGCGGAAGGCAAAGCCCCGGTGTGTTCAGCCCTCTGCCAACATGGGCCATGCACTTGTTTTCACCGCGATATAATCTAACCCCGCTGCTCTTCAAATGGACTTCCAGGGTGTCTTCTGGGAAAGAAGTAGCCTTATTCAGCGCACAAAGAGCCCTTTCAGGTGTGTGGGTGTGGGGGGTTGTGGTCGAGGCTCCGGGTCGCTCTGGCCCCGGATCGTTTCTTTAAAGAAAGAAGTGCAGACCGGCAAGAGGGATAGCATTTCACTGCTTTGTCCGGCCGGGGGGGAAAGGTCAGTACCCGGGGGGAAAGGCTCGCTGCCATCCTGCAGGAACACGAACCCACCGTACACCACAACCACCCACCACCAGCTCCTCATCACAACTACACAATCACAAGCCTTTATTCACCAGGCATCAAGCTCACTGTGTGGAGGGAGGGAGAGGACAGTTGAGTGTGACCAGGAGTGTGACGGATAAAGAGTATTTTCTTGTTGCTCTTGTCCCACGTTTAAGACAAAGTGAAATTGCTTTCACCTTTTCCCGATCTATTATTAAGCAGCATTATCCGAAGCGAGGGTTAAAGCGAATCAGTTTTTACCAGGTGGATTGCATTGTGTGTCTTTTGTCCATTCATTGAGCAGGTCATTGAGTAGGTCCCTTTAACCATAGACATGCTATTAAGGAGCAGCGAGAGCGTGAGTGGGCATCGAGCTCAAGGATACCTCAGGTCAAGCTTTGGACATTGGGAATCTAACCAAGAACCTTCTAGAATACTTCCAGAATATGACGTTATTTCCATAGAAAACAGGTAATGAGCACAGAATGAATAATTTAATGTAATTTCTGTTTGAAGTATGCTGTAAGGACTTGTATGTTTGTTTCCCAGCCTTGCAGAATATACCTTAATCAATAACAGATCAGAGGAGGGATGATGTGAGCGCTCTTCAACATTCAATAATGAACTGCAGTGACTTCTGTGAAACAGGAACTGGCATGGATATTGGTTTAGAGGGCAACACTGCTGAGCTGCTTGTGTGCCTGAGCTTTCACATTCCCACTGGCCAGCATTGACTTCCAACTCTGACGGAGCACCTAGCAAAACATATTACGGATCATTCAGCACAGTTTTGGAAGGGTCCCACTGACTGGGGGTAGACTGTGTATTCTTTTGTATTCATGGATTAGGCTACTGGTATTATAGTATGAATACAGTGAGCCTGTATCTGGTTTAGATCAGTGTTGAACTCTAAATGCATCTTAGAGCAGTAATGCCTCAAACCCCTACCTCCTAATTGGTTTCAAAGTATCTCTGGAGATTTATGTTTGGGTTCGTTTCCCAGCCTTTGGGTTCTCGGTTCGGTTCCCATCAACCTGTTGGCATCTTTGAGAAATTATTCCTAAATCCCCTCGCTGCTAATTGATTAATACTATATTTTCAAAACGACTCAAAATAAACCGAGCCTTAAGACTTACGGAACATGGTGTTGAACTGCTGCGGGTTCAGATTCCACTTTCCCCAGGGAGTCTTGTGGCCCTTGGACTGGGCGTAGTGGGCGTGGTTAAACTCTGGCTCCGTGCCGAAGGAATCCAGCACCCGTAACATGCACCTGTCACACACACACACACACACACACCAGAGTGAACATGACATCATTGGAATTTGTTCATAGTGTTCTTAAGTCGTCTGCAGATTAGCTCTCCACACATGAATAGACTGTTGTTTACCCTTAAGCAATTCGTTTTAAATTGATATCGTAGGTGTTACGGCATCACAGGGTATACGGGTTAAACATTCTACCCACAATTCAAACCAACCATCTAATCTACTCTATTATCTCTTCATAATCACATTCTGTCATACGTATGTGTGTGCATATGTTTGTGCCTGCGTGTGCGTGTATGTTGACCATCTTTTCCTCAATATTATTTTAGACTGCACATTTCTTTGCATTGGTGACATTCAATACAAAGTTCGAAAAATGTGTGGTTCAACCATTGGATGGTGAAAGTTGCAAGGTATGACGATGATCATCCGGAACAAAAGAGCACACTCTCGCCCACCCTGTCCACTCTCGCTATCCCTCCCACTCTCCCTCAATGTCCACATATCTCTGCGGCCTCCCTCCCTCCTGTTACTCTCACATTCTGTCCCCCAACTGGCAGATGATCCGCAGATGGCAGTGAGAATTATGCATGTGTGTGTGAGTGTGGGAGAGGGGTGCCGGGTGTTGTAAAGGGAATTAGGGAAAATGTTCAGCTGAGTACTCATTTAGTTAAGAAAAGATAATAGTTTATTGACTCAGGCGGGAACTCGGCAGTGAATATAGATGGATATGGTCATTACAGAGCAGGGGATGAGGGGGGGGGGGAGACATCTTGCTGGATAATTCCGAACAAGAGTAGGGTAAGGATATGGGGGGTGGGAGCAGTTGATGAGAAGTTTGTCAGAGACGAGCAGTTTGTCGAAATAATCAATGGAAAAAGGAAACAAAGTTGACTTCAGTGAGGCAGACTTGGCGGGCGGTAGGTGAATCATCCCTTCAGCCAAGAAGGTGGAGGGGGGCGTTGTGCAAAGTGGCTCCCTGTCTTGTTCGAACAGGTAGAGGCCAAGAACCACCTGTTGCCAAAGTAACAGCCAACCCCCAGACCCAAAAAAAAAGTTTTTTTGCGATCCAACGATACATCCTAAGTTACTGTTTCTGTAACAAATTCCTGTTTCATGGCGTGTAAAGTCGCTGAGGCCGACTTCAGGAGGACCTGATATGAAGCCATCATCACACAACGGCTCAGTTTCTATCGCTGAACTGCTATCCCCGGTGCACAGCTCAGACATCAACACTTCAGAGAGCGGAGAACAAACCGGATCACAGAGCAGTGTGTTCAACACGACAGGAGGAATTAAATTAATTATGAAAACAGCACTTTTCCTGGGATTTGGGGTGTCGTTGTGGGTAAATGGTGCTCTGACACGCATAGAAACTTTGAAAAAAGTCTGTACATGATTTTTGTGCATTTTTGTACATCTGTACATGATTTTTGGGTGAGATACGCATTTCTGGAAGCAGCCCGCCTCCAGCTACGGAACGAGCGAGTCAGTTTCGGCGCCCCCTCCTACGTAGGAAGGAGGCACATTTGAATATTACCTCCAGCTTCCCCACTCCCCTCCAATCAGAGCATCCCTAAGATTTTGCGGACCAGCGGACGAGCAGCTCCGGCGGGGGGAACTCGGCGTGCTAGCCCTGCAGCTAAGCTCCGGGAGTACAATCCCTTTCACTGGCGCCGAGCTCACCCCGCCAGAGCTGCCGCCGAAGCTTCGGCGGAAGTCGGAGACATGGAGTAGAAAGGGATTGTACTCTCGGAGCTGAGCTGCTGGACTGCCGCCGAGCTACCCCAGCCGGAGCTGCTCGTCCGCCCAAGCTGCTAGTCCACTGGAGCTGCCACCTAGCTTCGGCGCCAGTTCATCTCCCGGAGTACACCGCCGGAGCGGCCGGATGGCTTCAACGGCGGCCGGACTGTAGTCCGGCAGCTTCGGCACAGGGAGCTCGGAGGCAGTCCGGCAGCTCAGCTCCCGGAGTACAATCCCTTTCTTCTCCATGTCGCGGTTCATGGACTTCAGAGAGTCAATGCCAAAGTTCCATCCCCCCAATTCTTCTCAACCATGGGCGAGGTATCCCCCACAACGAGTCTTTACTTGTGGAAGTACCAGAGACGTCAGACAGTCTTTATTATTCTTCATATCATCCGAGGCGCGCATATTATATAAGTACCCATACATAATATTATTATGTTCAATTATATTATATAGATATAGAGCTCCAGGAGTCAGCAAACGGCAACAATCCCTGCTCCTCCATGCTGTGGTTCAGTCTGACAGCTCATTGGTCAATGGGCAGCAGCTCATTTGCATCAACACTACAGACACCAGAAACAGCGCATTCTGAAGGGACTGAAACAGAGGGGAATAGCGATATTTATTTTCCTAAAAGCTATTTCCAGCAAACAGCTTCAAAAACATGTTTTCTGGAAGTCAAATGCTATGTTTACTTGTTGGGAAAAACATCATAATATGTCTCCTTTAAAGAGAGGTTGACAGCGACACGCAAAGCAGGAGAAAGGTTGCAATAAAGAGGACGTCAGCAGAAGAACCAGGGCTCCAGACTGCGACCAAATGGTCGCATTATGCGACCAAAATTTGAGATATGCGACCGAATTTTACATCTGGTCGTGCATGTGCGACCAGTAAATTTGCCCCCTTCTTTTTCCACGTTAAACGTGGAAGGGGCGCGTCAATGAATCCAGAATCTTTAGCAGGCCAATGAGTGTAAGAAGGATATGAAATGTCAGTGGCTAATGTGTCGAGGGGGAGGGTCCTAGAGATTATCGACCGCGCGTAAACGTCTGTGCGAAGGAGAAAGATTTCACAACCTGCTACGTGCGTTTACAATGAGCAAGCAAACTATTGACTCGTTCTTCCGACCTTCGGCTAGTGTGCCAGTTCAAGTCAGTCCTGCACGGGTCTTATTTTACAAACCCCGCACCAGCCCGTACCCGCAATACTTAGCCCGACCAGACCCGCTATGAATTGATACTGACACCCGACCCGCACCCGATGGAGAATTAGAAACATTAGATGGAAATTACACTATCTGGTGTTTGGCTTGGTGCTATAGATTGTTGTGCAAAAAAAGCACATCATCCACTGTTGACGGTTTTAGTTGACTCCTCTGCTCCTGATTAACATATCCAGCACAAGTGAATTCTCGCTCGCAATCGCAAAACCCACACCCGACCCGCGCTTTTCAGGCGTCCGACCCGACTCGTTTCACCGTCGTTTCACCAGTGCAGGAATCTGCTTCAGGTTCCATAAAGGGCTTTTCACACGGGAGGCGTTTGTCAGGCCTGATAATGCATTCTCAATGGAGAGGCGAGCGCCAGAGAAGAGGCTCAGCATCCTGACAAGCGGGCGCACTCCCGTGAAACTGTCGCTTCAGTACTACTTGTCAAACGCATGCATGCGCAAACCTGGAAACCGTTGGGATAGATGAGAATCACAATAAAATGTGACACTGAATTTGAAACGGCACATTGTAATTTCTGCATCTATTATCAAATTTCTGGTTGCGCCCCTGAAATTTTCAGTTAGGGGCCACAGTAAAAAATAGTAAAAAATGTTAGTCTGGAGCCCTGCCAAGACAAAACGAGAACCAGAGAGAAACCAACACGAGGGACCAGAAGAGACAAAGGCAGAAGGGAGAAGGATTTGAGTAGGCGCACTGAGAACGGAGGGGGGGGAAGACGGCCCGACCATAAAGATCAATACAGCGAGTATCGCTAGAAGCACTGACGGTGACTTCCTCATATGCCTGGCTGTTTCTTCAGCTCCTCTGGGCGCCCATGTTCCCGCCCCGCTGGACAACAGTGCGTCACGCACTGCGGTTCCTGCTACGTGAGGGCTTTTGATTATTTTGAGGAGCAGAAAGCAGTGTGATATATCGACCCTAGTGAGTACTTCACACAGAGGACTTATTTTTCCTCTTCCCTCAGTCCAGAAAACCAATAGCTGACAAAAGGCCATTTATTACCCAGCACTGCTCTCCTGCACATTGTGCTGCGTCGTATAGCACGCACCAGGCTGGCCTGGACATAAATCCACTGCTGTTGTGATTCCTGAGGACATTTATTTCCCGTCTGCCTTTTTGAGAGTACAGAGAAAAATGGGACCCAGAGGACGACGTCAAGCAGGGCCTGACAGCGTGAGATTCAGACTCACAGCTGTCAGGGGGAAGATTCCCCATCAGGGACAGAGGCAGCGAACCAAAGAGACACACGCGTTGAAGAGGAGGGCCGTGAGGAGGCTGAGACAGGGGCGAAGAAGAGGGGGAACAGAGAGAGAAGGGAGGAGAAAAAAAAGAGTGCCCAGGCCATCAGTTGACCGGGGACATTCGGGGAGGTTCGCCCCAACAACCTTTCAGCTGAACAAATATTTCATAATGATTATCTCGGTGCAATAGTTCTACATAAGTGACTTCTTTTTTTCTCTGCTTTTGGAGTTTAGTATTCTCGCCACACCTGTTGCACATTGAGTAATGAGTGTGAACAGGTTAAACCAGCCATCAGTACACACACACACTCAGATCTCCTGCATGGAAACATACATACAATAAACCCGATTGAACATCACCACCCTGCGACCTCTTTGGAGGAGCCCAGTTAAAGTCACCTAGGTGGAGCGGGGCAGCCACATAGGTGGCGTATATCTCAGACCTTTTTACAATGGGTAATCGACTAACTGCTACAACTTTAGATCAAGTTCATTCATACGCTGCCAAATCTCTGCCCTACACAACCTCTGCTCTATCACTTGGACTCTCGGTCCAGATGAACTGAGTGTAGACAGGGGTTGGGTTCCTGTTTTCTATCCACGTTTTAAGAAGCCATTGTTAAGCTTCACGCCTATACACACCTTGGTATGTCAGGGTCATGTCTACAGAGTCCTGTGTGTCCCTAATACGTCGGTCAGGGTTCCTGCAGGGTTTATTTCCCGCTTCAACGCATGTGGTAACGTCATTAAAAGGAGAACATCGAATCAAAAGAATAAAGCCTTCAATGGCCGAATCATCAAACCACAAATTAAGAAATAGAGGAAGAGGCTTGAGCCTTCAAGAGGAATCACCATCAAAGAGAAGAAATAGAAGGCTACATTAAACACAAAGATAAAAACGATGCAGTGTTTTCCTTCAGGGGCCACGCGGAGGAAGACGGCCGTCGGCACAAAGCCACGGGCCGACAGGAGGAGCCGTTAGCAGCCTCAGCACATCGTCACTCTACCGCTGGTACTGTTAGCTTGAGTAAAAACAACAACCACAACAACACATCCGCCTGCACAGAGCGTGGAAACGTCCATCTGCAGTCGGCTGGAGGCCTGCGGCAAGACAGGAGACGGCGATGTCGCTGGCAGTGGAGGAGGAAAGGGTAAACGCCCTGGGCCTATGGAGCGCCAGGTTCACCTCTTTATTTATAGCGCCACACACAATGTCCTCCCCGTGACGGCTGTGTGCTTTGGTCTGAAGCGTCAAGAGTGTGATCGGTCATACCTCAGAGTTAGTTTTATATGCTAGGGAAGCTACTCTGAGGCAAAGAGTTGGGAGGTAATAAAGGATGATGATGAGGGCCAGACCCAAGACAGACCGGGTGACCCAGGTCATAGCCAGGGTCAGATGGCCAGACCCAAGACAGACCGAGTGACCCAGGTCATAGGCAGGGTCAGAGGGTCAGACCCAAGACAGACGAGTGACCATGGTCACAGGGTCAGAGGCCCTGCCATGGACTCCAACTCTGAGGAATAAGCAGGGTCAAGGTTATGGTTATGGTCGCCTTCTTTGGTCGATCGCTGAGGATGTGTTACTCTCTGGATGTTGTTTGGACGAAGCGTTGAAGCGAGCAGAAGTACAATCTAGAATATTCTCTCAGGAAGACACTTCAAAGGATGCGGGAGATCACTATTTTTTTCTGACATGGCTTTGGTGAGCCGTGCTATTATTAAACTCATGTCAAGACACCAAATTGGCAGAACAACCAATATATGAAACATCAAACACTTGAAGTTTACTTCTGGTGGAAGGTGAAATTGATGTTTCAAAAGCACTATACAACAGGGACCATAGATCACATCTCCCAGCTCCTTCTTCCCCTACTACTGAACTTCACAGCTCAAACACAGAAAAGAAAGAACCTTATTGATAATTTACACAAAGCTGCCCCTTCCAGACTGGAAACTAGGTCACAAAAGTGTTCGCGTATGTGTGGGCACGTGTGTGCATATGTAGTATTGCAAGAACAAAGGGCATTGACCAATATGATATCAAACCACCGTTTTCTTCATCTTAAGTTTGTTTTGTTAGTGAAACAGCAAATATCTTATTAATGTATACAATAGCACTCATTGGGTCACTACTTTATCTTGGTTTAATGTATCATGGAAAAATGACTTTGTGACATGCGTTTTTTCAGATTTGATATATCATACGTGCTATACAAAATTATTATTATTACTAGTATAATGTGATTTAATAAAGCGAAAATACAAATACATGACACAAGATGTATCGATAGATATATATACATTTTTTTAATTTGTTATTGGCTTTTGTCATTATACACCATATATCTAATATAAGCCAGTATATAAACCAGTATAATATGATCACTCACTGGTCGTGATGATAAATTATGTATCCGATATAAACCAGTATAATATGTTGATGATGATAGATCTAATATAAACCAGTATAATATGATGATGATTCATCTAATATAAACCAGTATACTCACTGGTAGTGCACCCAGGAGGGCCCCAGGGTCTTTTTGAACTGTGTGAGCCCCACGATGTCGATGTAGATGAGCTCCACAACCTTGTCCCCCTGGGTGGGGCAGCTGGACTTGTTCCCCATCACACGGCGCATGATCCTGGGGGCGTGGCGCAGGCGGGTAGGGGGTAGGGGCGGAAGAACCATAAACATTTACATTTACATTTAGAAGACGCTTTTATCCAAAGCAACCTACAATAAGTACATTTTTCAGAAGAAAGAGAAACAACAATATCGCTGTTGGTACAGTAAGGATGTTCATAGAACCAAGTGCCAAGCAACTACAATTGCTAGGTAAACCCATTCCCCGTATACAACAAAGATAGCTAGGACTACAAAATGGCAAGTACTATAACTAAGTACGAAACACAATAAGTGCGTCCATTAAGTGCCAGGACGTAAAAAATACATTAAGTGCATACATTTAAGAGCCAGGACGTACAACATAAAATAAGGGTGTACATAAAGTGCCAGGACGTACGACATACAATAAGTGCGTAGGAGGGGTGGTGAACTCTGAACAGGTCAGTCTTTAGTCTTTTGCGGAATCTGGTGAGCGACCCCGTGTTCCTGACAATGGCAGGATTTTGAGTCTTTAGGAGGAAGACACGTCTAGTGGAGTGGTGGTTCGGGAGATATGGTTCTGTCCCACATGGGGGGTTGACTTTGCAGCATGACATGATAGACATGACAAATACATGACCAATACAAATGGACCCGTAAAATGATGGTCCGCCCACGCGAAATATTAGGTTTTATAAAAAATACTCCACTTAAAAACACACACACACACACACACAAATGTTAAAGTAAACACATGGTAACCAGAACATCCACACATTTCCAAGCATGTGCGTCTGATTGCTCTGTCTGAACCTAGCAGAAGTGGAGCAGAGAGGCTTTTGTTTACGTCCATAAACACCCTGGCCTTGGGAAAAAAACATAATTCCAAGTGATTCAGAGTGCATCTGCCAATGGGCCACAAAATGGCCCTGTTGGGTTCTGATAACGCTCTTCTCTTGTTCATGATAATCCGTCCCCTTGTTTCCCGCCCTCTACCATGTGGTTGCACCTCAACGTTTACCACCTTTATTATTGTTTCCTTGTTTTCTAGTTCTTGTATGGCCTTGGTATAGTATTTGGGTTAAGGTAGAAGTAGTTTGGGCTTACAATGGTGACGCTACAAACATAAGAATTGGAATACATTTTGGGGTTTTACGAGACGGTATTAGATATGCATGACCAAGTAAAAGTCAGATCTACAATAATCTGGGAATAGATTTAGTCATTTAGACGGCAATTTTATCCAAAGCGTCTGGATATGCGACGCTTACGATCGATATTGCGGCTGTGGAGGTACAGAAGAGGAAAAATCAATGAGCTCAAATCTGGGTGAGTGGGGTGTATCACTTACTTTTGCTTCATATTTGTTTCGACCAATCATGTTGCTGGAGAACATGCTGGAGATCAGCGAGTGTGTAAATGGTTTATGTCGAACAAAAACTGGGCTCACAGTAGTAAAGGTCTCCCTGTGCTAAGAAAAGCAAAAACATCCTTTCTGGACCCCGATTTAACACAAAGCTAAAATGAGTCTCAATTATAAATATGAAACAGTATATACATTAATAGATAACTTATTGATAATAAATACATTTAATATATTAAAAGATCGAGAAAAGTTTTTTTCACCATCCCTTTAATAACGTCACTGCCTCTTTCAGACGTCTTTCTCTAGACGAGCTTGTAGAACTGTTAAACGATTCAGAGACAAAATCAGAGGCACGTGTTACATGTAAACTGTATAATTGATATTATATTATTAGTCTTCGTCTTTCAATCTCAAGACGAGAGTGTTTGATATATCTATTGACAAAACGAGTGCTGAAAGACTGTTTTGGTGAGTTTTGACCTAATTTATGAGTACCGGTCCACCGGGTTGAATGAAGGTATGCGTAATATACTAATATACTAGCGACATAAACCGTCACAACTAACTCACTTCAGCTTGGAATAGGTTTACGTTGTTTTATGTACGACTTTATGTTATAGATGTTTTAAGCAAGGCAAGGCAACTTTATTCATGTAACACATTTCATACACAAGGCAGACTCAAAGTGCTTCACATATAAACATTGTCATACAATAAAATAAAATAATAGATAAGTAAAAGAAAACATATGCAGAGAAATTAGTAAAATAGAAAGTGCAATGTATTTAAGATCAGATCAACAGTCTCTCCGGTATCCACGTCGGGACTCCAACCCGACCTAAAGAAATTCGGTACCCACGTCGGTACTCCAACCAGACTTAAAGGAACTTGAACTTTCTCTGGGACTCCAACCCGGATTCTAGTCAATTTCTATTGTAGGACTATATTCTAGGACTCTAACCCAGATTCTAGGACTCTAACCCAGACACACGTCGGGACTCTAACCACGAACCAAAGGCCTTATTCTGGGACTCCAACCCAGACAGAACTCAGGCCTTTCTCTGGGACTCCAACCCGACCTAAAGGAACTTGGTCCTTTCTCTGGGACTCCAACCCGACCTAAAGGAATTTGGTCCTTTCCCTGGGACTCCAACCCAGGTTCTAGGACTCAAATCCAGACAGAACTTGGGTCTCAAACCCTTATCCTTGCTCTCTGGTATCAGATCATATATCTTTCTGGAAAAATAGAAGGGGTTACAAATCGAAACGTTTGAATCCCTATTGTTTTACGTTTGTGAATAATTGTAATGGTCGAGTGTCGGTTGTCAGTTAGTTTTATGTTACCATGGTAATACAGTCTGCGGGGGAGAAATAGCATTCCTCCGCCATAGCCATATAAAGCGAGAGAATTTATATAGGTGGTCGGTGAACTGTCTTATTTATTTTATGTATGGCCTGTTGTGCAGGTCAGGTTTTTTGAAACCCTGAAAAAGGATCCTAGAACCACATCTGTGTTGCAAGTCTGGACAGTGAGACAAAGATATTTTATACAGATATTGTTGGAAAGATATTAGATTGTTGTTGTTTGTATACACATTTGTATACACAGTTGATAGATATTAGATTGTTGTTGTTTGTATACACATTTGTATACACAATTAATTGTATACACATTTTGATTGTATTTTACTTTTCATAATGTATAGGAAACATCACAAACTAGAACAAAACAAATAGAACAAATATAGTTGTACTCTCTCTTTAATTAATAGAACATTTATTCAATATTTAATATATTAAATATTTATTTAGCAGAACAAATATAGTTGCACTAACTCTTTAATTAACAGAACATTCATATAATATTTAATATATTTATTATTTATTTAGCAGAACAAATATATATGTACAAACTAATTAATATAACATTAATTTAATATTTATTTAGCAGAACATAAGAGACTCATCTAAAGACAACTTAATAGAAACTTAATATAAACCCCGTCTCCAGTCTTTAATTTATGTTTTTGATTTCACCGCTCCAAACGAACCTAGGACTGGCCCAGTAACATCATTTTCTAGTTTTAAGCGTTTTTTAAGTGTTACACCAACGTTGTCAGAAAAAGTATTTAAGCTTTCAAATTGACAGTTAAAACTGGCGACCATAGAAATACATCCATTCAAATACCCTTCTGAAACCCTCCCCGCTAGCAAACGTTTCTCTTTGAGACCATTTCTCTGGAACAAAACAGATAACAAGGAGTAACTCTATAGGACAAGGATCCCAGAATATAGGAAAGGCTTTCCGAATACTTAGCAAGAACACTCCACAGAAGCTAGCCCAGTTCTAGCTAGCACAGCCCTAGCCCAGTTCTAGCTAGCGCACCCCTAGCCCAGTTCTAGCGAGCGCAGCCCTAGCCCAGTTCTAGCTAGCGCAGCCCTAGCCCAGTTCTAGCTAGCGCAGCCCTAGCCCAGTGCTAGCTAGCACAGCCCTAGCTAGCACAGGTCTGCGGCAGTACTTACTCTTTGAGCTCGGCCAGGGAGGCGGAGATGCGCACGTCGTGGCCCAGCAGGTAGAGGGTGGTGATGAGGTCGCTCCACTGCACCAGCTCCCCCAGGGGCCCGCCGCTGAAGGCGTTCTCCGCAATCTTGAAACCTGACTCCTTGGTGAGGAGGCCCAGGTGCACCAGGATCTGGTCAGAGAGCGAGAACGAGAGCGAGAGCGAGAGAGAGAGGTTGAACACACGATACCAGAGTCTTCTACTGTTGTGTTCTCTGGGTTTGAGGTACCCCAAGGACACGCATTACACTGTGGATTAGACCCTTTTCACTGAGGGGGGTTTGGTACGAGCAACACAGGTGTTGCTCAGAACACTAATGATGGGTCTGCTCTGTTATGTGCCAGGGTCCAGGAAGTAGACTCATCTTCACTAGTTTAGTTCACTATGCAGCCCTGGTACATGACAGTAGCATGTAGCATAAGGCATAATTAGTGTTGTGAGCTTAACATATGTTTATCCCACGCTGGACTAACACTGTTCCTCTCCTCTCCACTCTGAAAGAGAGAAGAGAGGGAAGAGAAAGGGAGAGGCATGGGTAGGCATCAAGATTAAGAGCTGCGTACAAAGATGGAGACAGAGGACAACATACAACGGAGGGGAGGTATAGAAAGAGAGACAGCGAGAGAGCCAGAGCACGAGGGAGAGATTGGGAAGCTGATGAGTGTCCCTAGGCTAAAGAGACTGAGAGTTTCTACAGTCCCTGTGTGTAAGAAAACACTACAGCGTGAGGGAGAGTGGGGGTCCCGCACACACACACACACACACACACACACACGTGCGCGCGCACACACGCACACACACACACACACACACACACTTAAGCACATGGCCAAACACACAGTAGTGTAGGCCGCTCAGCGAGCTTGTGTGTTGTGACACGTGTTGTGGTGAATGGCTGACAGCTGTGCGGTACACTAAGTAAACCAGCCTGGGGGAGATAAGAGACTATACCATGCTTTTAACTTCCCATAGCAAGGGACTACCCAAATAAAGGCCTCATGTTGAGGTTAGTGACCGACCATTCAGAAAAACAGAGTGATAGTGATGGACAGAGATTAGAGCGGATGGATAGACAGAACGCCACAGGGGACAGAGAGAAGGCCTGGAGGCACACACAGCAAAAAGAGGAGAGGCTCTGTTTAAAGATAAAGACAAAACATATAGATTATTATAGTCCCACGCAGCCAATGAGGACGAGTGGAGCAAGTGCGTGTTCGTGTACCTTACGATGAGCCAAACTGATACATCTGTATGATGCAAGTTGCCTACTATTCTGTGGAAAACGTTCAAAGAAGTGCATGGATAAGCTGTTCTCCACAAGGTATATCCGAGCATATCGGCATGAAATCCCACACAAATATACCAGCACACACGCTGAACACACCCCCATTCAACTATTGCAAACACGCAAAATGCACACGCAAAAAAAACATTAGACGCACATTAGAAGTACACACATCTGGACACTAGGGATGGGCAAAATGATTATTTTCCGGGAACTAGTTCTTTCAGTTCAGTTCACTATAACGATTCGTTTATTTGATTCAGTCGTTTTGATTCGTTCGTTACGTCAGATTACGTCTTAAAAAAAAATATATATATATTTTAAATTGGTCATGGGTCCGGATTGGACCGTCAAGACCGCGGTCCGCCGTTTGGAGATGCCTCCTATATAGTATAACCGAACATCCCACCAATATTTATACCACTTGCTTACTCTCTATATTTCATTCATGGTTTTACATTTATAATTTTATTTTACTTTACATTTCATTCTTCATTGTTCAGGCATTACAGAACTTTCATGGTCATAAATAAAAAATACGAACTGCAGTTTAATTTCTTTGTTTGTTCTTAAATTGACGTAGAATGGAGCAAAGATTCCTGGGATTGGGAAATGCGTTTATCCAATAAACAGATGGAGGTCAAGTCTATTTTCGAAAAAATGTAGGGGGATATATGAGTGGCCCCACGTCGAATGGTATGACCCAAGATACGTCAGACAGAAAGCGCGCATATTCGACGGTACCGCCTTGTCATTGGTTTACCTAGGTGCCATTGAAACACCATTGCCACCTCTCATTGGCTGAATCTTTGAGAACATTGTAGACTCAATCAATATAAGTCGCGGGGAGACGAAGCTCTGTTCTGTTTGTATATTTTATTTACGTGACCATATTTTTGGTTGATGTTTAAAAAAAAGAATCAAAGAACCAGTTCTTCTTGTTTTGGGGAACCAGTTCTTGTCGTTCACGTTCGGGATTCGTTCATTGTAACGAATCGGTCGCGACCGACACATCCCTACTGGACACACAGACGCAGAATGCTAAGACATGCAAAACACTGCCCAACACACACACGTTAAACACAAAGACATACAAACCCCCCCTCCGCACACACATACAACACAAAGACAAGCAAATCCTCCACCAAGCACAACTAAAACACAAATACATGGAAAACGCTGCACCACACACACACACGTAAAACGAAGACATGCAAACACCCCCAACCACACACACACACCTTCTTCCTGTGGCGCTTGCCGAGGTCCTGCTTGGAGGCGAGGGAGCGTGCGGCCGACAGCCAGGGTTCAGCCATGCGCTTGATCCGCAGCATCATCCAGCGGAACTCCTCCCGCCGGGACATGACACGGTGCAGCTCATCGAAGCTGGTCCGGAC
The DNA here is from genome assembly GCF_902167405.1 of Gadus morhua. Classification (NCBI taxonomy): domain Eukaryota; kingdom Metazoa; phylum Chordata; class Actinopteri; order Gadiformes; family Gadidae; genus Gadus; species Gadus morhua. Next base: position 25,595,903 of record NC_044051.1, on the reverse strand, counting down.
CTCCGTCTGGGGTACAGACATTACGCAAAATTGTTTAAGGAATATGTATTGAGGGTGTCTAGCCTAAGAATTTGCATGGTCGAATCGGAGTCCTCAGGCCAGACTGGACCGACCGTCCAATCGCATGCACTATATTTTTATGCATGCGGCTCCATGATGCCTGATTACTGGTGACTTTTGCGTGGTTTAAAAATAATCGCAGGAGACGAGAGGAGGAATGGGAGAGGAGGAGAGGAGAGGAGAGGAGAGGAGAGAGAGCAGGAGACAAGAGGAGGGATGGGAGAGAAGGAGAGGAGAGAGAAAGCAGGAGACAAGAGGAGGGATGGGAGAGGTGGAGAGGAGAGGAGTAGAGGGGATAGAGAAGGGTGGGGAGGAGAGGAGAGAAGGGATGGGAGAGGATGAGATGAGTGTTGAGGAAAATAGAGAGGAGATTGAGAAGGGTGGGGGGAAGAAGAGAGGAGGAGACGAGAGGAGAGAGAAAGCAGGAGACGAGAGGAGGGATGGGAGAGGAGAGAATAGGAGCAGAGGGGATGGAGAAAGATGGGGGAAGAGGAGAGGAGAGACGGGATGAGAGAGGAGGAAAATAGAGAGGAGATGGAGAAGGGTGGAGGGAAGAAGAGAGGAGGAGAGGAGAGGAGAAGAGGGATTGGAGAGGGGACGAGGGATGTTAGAGGAGGAGAGGAGAGGGGATGAAAAAGTGTGGGGGGAAGATGAGAGGAAAAGAGGACTGGAGGGAGAGCAGGAGAGGAAAGGATAAAGATAACAGAGAAAAGATAAGAGGAGGAGAGGAAATGGGAGTATACGGAGAAGACATAAAAGGAGAGGAGAGAGGTAAGATGTGAAGAGAGGAGCGAAAAGATAATGAGAGAAGAGGACAAGAGAGGAGAATAAAGGAGAGGGGGCAAGCGGCGGAAAGAGAGCAAACTGATCCTAATAACTGAATAAAGAGGACAGATGAAAGGACAAGGGGAATGAATCTGAGATTTACGTAGCAGACAGCCCAGGCAAAATTTGAGCCACCAGGGAGCCAGAAAGGGATAAGCGAGGATTAGCCAAACCACTGTAGCATTACCGCATTAACCGCCTGCTAGCGTGGACGACGCCATTAGCATGCCTTACTGCTACAGGATATCACCAAGGGAAAGCCAAAGCTTATTAGTAAGAAACCTTTAGCTTGACTTTCAAACTTTCACACAACCTCAGACACATATGTGAGATGTGGCGCACCACGCTAAGGGCCGGCATTGAGGAGGGCCGCTCAACGTCGCCCAATAACGGAGGGCTGACAGCAACTAATGGTGGGAAATTATTTATGTCCACGGGTGGGAATTAAATTGCAGTTGATAATAAAATAATTAAGACAATAAGACAGCAAAACATTTCGCAAACATGGCTGCCACTTGACACTGAAGGAGAGGTAGTATAGACAACGTGTGGCTTCCTAGATTATCCTCCATTTTAAACACAACCCATAACTGTCATAGCGTCACAAATCGTCTGGCTTCGCTCCAGTGTCAATTTTGTCAGCTATTTTAGATTTAGTCTTTTGACTAGAGCTGTCAAGCGATTAAAATATTTAATCGTGATTAATCACATTAATGTCATAGTTAACTCTAATTAATCGCGATTAATCGCAAATTCTTTTTCTATGCTAAATATCCCTTGATTTTTTTGTCCCATAATTCTTCTCATTTTAATTCTCTTATCAACATGATGAAGTGCATCGGCTTGCCTTGTGCAAATGATTTTCTATTGATAACAACATTGGCATATACTGATCAAAACAGGACGATACAAAAAAAAGAGCCTATAGTGCAATTAAACGACTGCTTTGAACAAATGTCATTTGGACATAGCAGTCAGGCTACTGCTTCTTTGTTTTGAGCCCAAAAAAAAAATTTTTTTTTTTTTTTTTTAATAAAATAATTACGTTAATCGCGCGATAAAATTTTTAACGCCGTTAAATTTGGTTTGCGTTAACGCCGTTAATAACGCGTTTAACTGACAGCTCTACTTTTGACAAATGCTTAGTATATTTAGTCACATTTTAGTCATTGTTTTCCTTTGTAGTTTTAGTCTAGTTTTAGTCGACGAAAAGTCTTTACATTTTAGTCAACTTTTAGTCATTACTTTTAGTCAAAATGTTTTCTCTTTTTAAACTAATTCAATTAGGCTAATACAGGTATCGGAAATTGAAATGAAGGTGACAGCAGGTTGTATCAAGTGTTGAAATTCATAAAGCAACATCACTTCACTCTGTAATATACATACTCCTTACCTTAGTTGGATATCTTTTACCTGTAAGATACTTACTCCTTACTTAGTTGGATATATTTTACCTGTAATATACATACTCCTTACCTTAGTTGGATATCTCTAGACTAGACTCTCCTATCTATGAGAGTCTGCTGTGCTGTCCTTTCAGATCTACTAAGGTAGTACTAGTATTAATACTAGAGCTGTCACGCGATTAAAATATTTAATCGTGATTAATCGCATTAATGTCATAGTTAACTCTAATTAATCGCAAATAATTTTTCTAGGCTAAATATCCCTTGATTTTTTTGTCCCATAATTCTTCTCATTTTAATTCTCTTATCAACATGGTGAAGTGCATCGGCTTGCCTTGTGCAAATGATTTTTTATTGATAACAACATTGGCATATACACTGATCAAAACAGGACGATACAAAAAAAGAGCCTATAGTGCAATTAAACGACTGCTTTGAACAAATGTCATTTGAACATAGCAGTCAGGCTACTGCTTCTTTGTTTTGTGCTAAAGAAAAAAAAAAAAAAAAATTCTTTTTTTTTATAAAATAATTGCGTTAATCGCGCGATAAAAAATTTAACGCCGTTAAATTTGGTTTGCGTTAACACCGTTAATAACGCGTTTAACTGACAGCTCTAATTAATACACATGGTGACATGGAGTAAAGACCATTCCACTAAGTCAAGAAACAAAACTTTCTATATTTGGCCAATGTGGTTGTTTATTTTCTAGAACTTCAAAATGAACACACATAACACACAAACACATAAAGCAGAATTAGGATACTGAATCGGATCTCGATTCAGTTTGAGGAAAGCGCCTCTCTCTAAAATGACTCATGCTCTATTTCGACGACCACGACTGAGGTCACCTGTAATGCTAAAAACTCGCTCAGCAAGTGCTTGAGATGCTGGCATTGCCAGGAGATCGCAGGCAAGAGGTTTTAGGCTTGGATAAACGGAACCTTGTGCAGCCCAATACTGAAGGGCAGTCTCTTCGTTTATCGGTTCAACTTCTGACAGTTGCCCCATGAATTTCTGAATTTCCTGCCTGACACAGGGCTTTGAAAGGCTAGATGGCCGGCGGCTTGCACTTGCTTTTGAGAGGAATCTAAATCTCGGCCGCTTTGCCTCTGGTGCCTCTCCTCTTTCTTCTTCCTGCTCATTTTCATCAGCCTCCTCCTCCTCCTGTATTACTGGTGACACCATTTCAGCAATGTAATCTTTTGCTTTTCTCAGAAGCTCCTGAATTTGTTCGTCATCATTTTCAATGAGTGTGAGTGAGACTGTTGGGTCGAGGAAGCATGCAGCAGTAGTCAGGGGTGAGAACTTTGGATCACTTGGATCAAGAAAGCAGCTGAAGCGTTTGTCCATGTTTGCCTTCATCTTGTGAGCCAGGGAAGCTAGGTCCCTGTAGCTCGAATCCTGGGGGAACTCACACAGGTGAGCGCTCAGGTCCAGGAGGGCGGGCACCACCAGGGATAAGGACATTGTGTCACTCTGGAGCATCTTGGTGTGCTCAGCAAAGGGGAGGAGCAGATCTCTGAGAGCAGTCAGCCTCAGCCACTCACTCGGTAGAAGATAGTCCCAGCCCATCCCATCAGCTACCTGAAGAATTGAGTCCTTCACTTGGACAAGGCGTGATATCATCAGGTATGTGCTGGACCATTTAGTGAGGCAGTCTTTGACCAGAGTGAGTCCACACAGCTGCAGCAGTTGCTCAATCGCCACAGACGACTTGCGGAAGAGCCTGACGAGTACTCGAGCTTTGTCGAGGAGTCGATTGACACTAAGATCTTTCCGGATTATGTTCACCACGAGTTGCAGTGTATGTACAACACAGGGGGTCCTCTCCATGGCTCCGTACCTAGATAGATAAGACAAACAGAGAAAAGGACAGATACTTTATTAATCTTCTAGAGGAAATTCAATTGCCATGAGCAACACAATGCAATAAACAATGTGTAACACACATCTTTAATGCTAAAAGAAAATAAGCATAGCTCAATAACAGACATAATATAGCCTACTACTGAAAATGTTAACATCTACAAACTAATAGAATTTACCTTTGTTCCTCCTCGACAACGTCATAGTCTTCATCACTCTCCTCTGAGTCCTCAGAGCTGCTGGGCTCTTGTTCATCGTTTTTGAACGCTGCAACCATGTTGCTTCCATTATAATTTTGTCTTTTGGTATTCCCCAGTTCTCAGTGCATCGGTCAAGACAAGTCTTTATACACTCTGCAGTGTGTGGGTGGGAGATCTGGTCAAGCTTCAACAATATGTGCTGGGGTTTGTTCTCCTGAGTACAAAAGTAACAGGCACTAATTGCGAGGAATGACGCTGCAAGTCCTTTTTTTGTCCATATGTCCATACAAATTGTTGTTCTGCGTGCCGTGGCGAGCCTCTCTTTAAATTTTTGTTTTTCAGCAATATAAAGCTGGTCGATCAAGTTGTTTATTTTTGTTTTTTTCGGAATGGTCAGCCTAGCCTAGTCTATGGTCTTCATCATGAGGACGAAATCTTCATCCTCAATAGTGCGGACAGGTAGACCTGTGCGTGCAATCCATTGCGCAATCGCCTTTTCTTTAACACTTTGTTCCAGCGAGTCAGTTTTATATTTTGATATTGAGCTGAACACTGCTGGGATCGATAATTGCACCCCCACATTTTTTGCACCAGTTTGCTGTTTAGGAATACTCGTCTCTGGGATCTAGGTGAGGAAAAAAATCAAAAGATACAATTACTCCTGTAGGCTAATCCCTTTAAGATATTACTTGGCTAATAACTTCCAGTCAAATCGTATGTTCAGCCTTCAAAACGAGAGCTGGTTAATTTTGAAAAACGCAGTAAACTGTAATCTGAAAACGTGGTTATATGCTAGCATAGACCCTATAGTATTTGTGGTATAAAGGCTGGAACGAGTTTCAAATTATAATAAATATGTACAATGCATAACGTTTGGTCTCTAGCGGAGCGGACTACTCAGGCGTTAGGGAAACTAAATTATGGCTTGTGAAAAACTTTATATTTGGATTGCAAAACGCATGAAAATATAAATGAATGGTCTTAATTTATTTTCTTTGGCAAGTGACATGGTATAATTAAGCAATAGATCACGCCAGGCTGTGTTATGTGCTCATTATACCACTGTTAAGGGGCGTTGTCCGGCCCCGACGCGCAGCGGAGGGCCGGCGACCCCCTTCACAGTGGTATAATGAGCACATGCCACTGACTGAAGTGATCTATTGCTTTTATACAACGGTTACTGTTATGGCGAAACGAAAGTCATAGACACACTACATTTAAAAATAAACCAAGAAAGTCAAAGTAGCCGTTTTATAAAGACTACCAAAAAGTAGTCCCTCCTGACTGCCGCTATGAATCGATGGTCGCTATGCAACACACTTTAGCGTCCCTCAGAGAGAAGGCTCCGATAGAGCGGTTCGCCGGCAATTTATCCTATTCACCTATTCACCTATCCTATTCACCTATTCCTATTCGAGCAGTTCACTCGCCGATTTTAGGCTTCAGTGAACTGTGCTATTGCTTTTATACAACTGTTAAAATTATGGCAAAATGACTCCACACACACACACTAGTAAAAATACGGTTGTATTCTTTGACACTTTCCACTTCAAGGCGCGGAGTGATACTTTCACAAAATGATTGGGCGTCATAGCAGTTATGTATACGCTAAACAAATCCTGCGATGCCCAATCCAGGTCTTACTGAAGGCATTTAATGGTCAAAATATTATTCATAAATATTCGAATATATTCGAATATTAATATTAATAAACAAACAAACTTCGATATGATTTTTGGCCAAAAGTCAAAGCCCTACTCGGACGGACATTATCCCTTACATATAAGAAGATATCAAGTATAGATTTTGAAGATTCAAATGATGTGATTGTGTGATGTTAACATTACAGTTAACTAACTTACCTTGTCAAAAATATCAGGGTGGTGCGCCTTCAAGTGTCTCTTGAGGTTGGTTGTGTTCTTCCCACCTAACTTGAAGCCACAGGGCATCTCCATCTCCCGTTAGTACGGTGCATTGCGTTTTTCTTTCTGCTGAGTTATAACTAAAGTGCTTCCATATATCTAATCTTTGTTTCCGACCAAATGCTTTTTGTGTTGAATTTGCCATCATGTGTTAACTGGTTGTCGTAAATCGCCGTCGCTCTGATATTCGGAAATCAGCGCCAGCACCTGACTTGTTCAAGGTGGCAGGTTCACGCGCACATCGCTCAACCAATTCAACCAATGACAGTAGATGCATTTTGACTGACAGAGGGGCACAGTTGGGGGCAAATATCATGCATTTTGAATGTCCAAGAGCACACCACCAACATTTTCGTCCTGTCTCGTCTCGTCAACGAAAACTAAACTTACATTTCGTCATAGTTTTTATTATCAACGATCTATTTTTAGCTCGTCATCGTCTCGTCAACGTCATGGAAAAAAGGTCGTTGACGAACATTTTTCGTCATATTTTTCGTTAACGAAATTAACACTGCTTCGCTCATTTCTGCTCAATTAGGACTCCCTCTCATATTGGGTTTGACCAGCCCTTTCTTGTCCAATCAGCATGACTCTCATGGCAGTGCTGTGTCTTTAGTCATTGCTGCTCAGACTCCTGCGTAGTTGCCGTGCTCAAAGGGCCTGAGCCGTCGTGAACCAAAAGTGACATAATCCCAGCCCAGCGCACGACTCATAAACGGTTTGTAGCAGCCCTCTGAAGATCGTGAGGAAAGGGTAGGAAAGTCCACAGTATCGTTACGGCCAAACAGAGACTACCAATGTCAATGCTGTGAGTGGGATGCCTGCGCACTTTGCAAACGGTGCTTCACGACAGAGAGCATCCGTCTTCTTGTTCTCAAAGACGAATGTGTGTAGCTGAACATGATGTGTTGAGCTGGACATGATGTGTTGAGCTGGACATGATGGGCCCTATTTGAACGGTCTGAAACGCAAGAGAGAAGCGCCGAGCGCAAGTAGCTTGGTGGGCGATTCTATAGCAATGTTGCTATTTTACCGGGGCATAAATGACTTGTGCCCGGCGCAAATCTAAAAAGGGTTGGTCTGAAGTAGCCTAATTACCTGTAGTTGTGGTTTGGGCGTAACATGCAATAAACCAATGAGAGTGCCATCTCCCATCCCCTTTAAGAGCCATCAGCGCATTTGAATCTGACCAGTTGATATTTTGACAGCGCGTTTGCAGTCTCCGATGAGACGGACGCATCACTACATGAATTTCAAACTTCAAATGGCTCAGTTTATGGCCAAATAATATGGCACATGGAATAGCGTTTTCTTCCACAACTTCAGAAACACTGGGTCCTCAAATACATTTTGGCAAAGAAAATTTAACACAAACATGATATGCGGTAACTGTGGTTCTATTTAATGACGTACGCAATGCATTAACAAACATCGTTTCTTACCAGTATTGTATGCATTATCGTTATCGACTTGTGTTCCTAATATGCATGTGTCCCCCCGTTAATATACATTGCCATGGACTGTATTATGCTTCACGTGTTTAGACAGATGGACGCACGCACGCGCCCCCGCTTTCATTAATACTTTTACACATACACACCCGCGCGCCCGCATTTATTCATTCTTTTTAACGATTTTTTCTTTTTTCTTTTAATTATTTTTCACTCGCGGTAAAACAATGTTTTCTCACGATCAAATACTCATTAATCCTAAAAGTTATGGGCTTGTACACGATGTCTGTGTCAAGAAAATATGTTTCCTGTACGGTGTTTGCAAATGCATTGATTTAAAAGTACAACTTATTACCGCTGTATCAGCTGTTCTTTCCCAAATAATTTACGAAGATTGTGTGTCTAGGTAGATGAGAGAAGCAAAGTGTATGCGCGAGGTGCACAAGCAACATTATGTATTCGCTCTTAAAATAGCAATCTGAACAACGCGCCGCTGACTTTAAACCAGGTATTCCCTGGTTTGTGGTGCAATTGTTTTCTGAAACTGCAAAATAGCACCAGGGAACGTTTGCGCCAGAACAAGCCTCCTCCTTTCGCCAAACTGCCCCTTGGGGCGCAAGATCATTCCCTAATTTACAGGCGCGTGATGGTGGAGGGAAAAGAACGCTCTGCCCCAGTTGCAAACTAGCAACGACACATGCGTCAGTGTAGAAAGTCAATTGCACCGGATGCAAGATAGGGCCCGATGTGTTGTTGTTTACCTGTCCTCTCCGGTCCAGCTCCTGGGCCAGGGTCTTGGTTCTCCAGGGCAGACGGGGACACCAGTTCTCAACCTGTCACAGAACACACAAACTTTTATTGGATCCCAGTGTATGTGTGTGTGTTTAGAGTTTTGTTTTGACATCTGGAAACACAAATATGGATGGACAGGGTGATATTGTTGTTGTTGCCCCTCAAGGTTACCGGTTAGTCATGCAGTGTTTTTTTTTTGATTCCCCAGATGAAGGATTGAAAGTAAACAATGTGATGAACCTTGAAGAGGCATTGAGCCCACACACTTATGTATTTTAACATTAGCATGTTTGATTGAATGTTCCCATCTTGGAGATTAGGTGTTTCCAACAATATGGTCTACAGTACTCTCCCTCCATTTATCTGAGATCTAAATAAAGAAAACATCTTTATCAACAAAATAATTGATTGAAATGGAGATCTTTTCATATACATGAATAAAAGGCAAATTAATGGAAATAAACGATGCAATTAAAGGGTACTACAGCGATCATAGCAACAGCTGTTGCAAAATCAATAATTGTTGGCTCTTAGACCTCTTCCAGATGAGTGACACGGAGGCTGAGCCCCTGGCTCTATAACCGCGTAGGGAGGCAAGGCTGAGCTCACTGCTGGTCACTGGGAGAAATGTGTAATATTAAATACTTTGGGTATTGGGTCATTAAATCACTCACACCATCACAATGTATTTTACGAAGACCCCACGCAGGTCTCACAATGAGCTGACTGCTGAAAAGGAGCTATCCCTGCTCCTCATCCTACAGCTAACTGCAAGACTTTCAGTTCCCAATGCAGCATTTAATGGGTTAGCTACCTGACCTTTATATAGAAAGAAAGAAAGAAAGAAAGAAAGAAAGAAAGAAAGAAAGAAAGAAAGAAAGAAAGAAAGAAAGAAAGAAAGAAAGAAAGAAAGAAAGAAAGAAAGAAAGAAAGAAAGAAAGAGAATAGGGCCTGATGATGAATTACAACGTTAAAAATGTGAAAATAAAATCAAAATCTGAAAGTAAGTTTTGTTCTCGAGCACGTCTTCATCTCTCCATGTCTCTATTCCTCTCTCTCTTTATCTCTGCCTCTCCCATCGGCCCCTTCCTCCCGGGCTGTGTGATCCATCATCAGGTCAATAATTAACCCATGGGAGCGATGAGAGGCTGGGGAAACCTTGACAGTGACCAGCTCTCCACTCAGAGGAGAGAGAGTTAAGTTATTGGTTGATAGAGTTGAGGATGTGATTGTGGTTTCTTTTTTGTTTGTATGTGATGGTTTACGTAATTAATGGCGTTGCGAGACGTGAATTGAGGTGTACACCTAGCACTTATGACATACATTGTATATGGGTAATATCATCAAAGTATCCCTCTATGTAATTGGCCATTGTATCCCATAATGTGATTGGTTGCTCTAACCTATAATATGTAGCTTTAGTTTCTCAGATTCCCCAGAATAGCCGTGGAAACACCTCATGGAGGGGGCTTTTACAAGTTTTATTTTGCTTCTTTATTATTTTTATTATTTATTTATTTATTATTTATGAATACAGAAATACAAATGAAGCGACAGCGCTGGTTTATTAGCCTTCATCAAAATTCAACGATCGCCATCATTGTTACCATAGCTACCGCTAGAAATGCAGTACTTAATGTTTATATTTCCTTGTCTGATATTCTATAGACTAAAGTATTGTCAATCTTCAAGGCCCCGCTCACTTGGTCCCAAACAGATATCCACGTGCAGCAGAATAAATATCAGAGCAAGCAGGATAACACTTTGCGAGCACGAGGGCAAAGAAAGCATTATTGTGCAGTGGTTGTCCGTTTTGTGCTGCTACACTTAACGTGTATGTTCGTTAATGTTTTTCTCCTCACAGCCTACATTATTGCTCTGGCGAGCACAGAAACACTGTGCACGAGAAGTGCTATGATAATATTTGTTGTGCACGGATTGCCTAATGCTATCCTTGGTAATTGCATGATTCAGCTTTTCAGTACAGTGCAGCCACACTCTCCCACTCACACGCTCCCACTCACTCATTCACACATGAGTGCTCAATTACAACCACACTCTCATGCACACACTCCTGCATTCTCACACACACACACACACACACACACACACACACACACACACACACACACACACACACACACACACACACACACACACACACACACACACACACACACACACACACACACACACACACACACCTCGCTTAGGTAGATGAAGAAGGAGCAGGTGGAGCCGTCAACGCCGTAGTTGTTGTAGCAGGAGTCAGACCGCCACATGTCCTTCATCCACTGGGGAGGAAGAGGAAGAGGAGGACATCGCATTGGTCAGTTCAGATAGAACGCCACATTTTAAAATAACTAAAAACTAGTTCAAACCCCACTGGTTGGGGGAGACATAAGGTAAAATATGCAGTTTTGATACACTGCATTTAAAACAGAAAACAATCGTTCATTTTGTAACTGTATGGTTATCAACCAAATATGTTACTCTACAGTGACCCAATGGATTAAGAGACACGTCATCACGGTACAGGTGGGGTTAGTGGGCATCTCTCACTGTTGTTTATTGTTTTATTGTCACACACACACACACACACACACACACACACACACACACACCTTGTGTTGTGGCCTATGGGACCCGGCGAGATCATCTGTGTACCAGAATTGGCACATTTAACCCACATTATTGATTTGAAACATGGCCCTCGGCCTCGCTCCCTGTGTTCTCTTATTAAGCTACGCCAACCCAAAGAAGAACTCTGACAGATGGAACCTTAAAGTCTTAAGTGTGACCTTGAGACAGAAAAGCTGTAAATCAACCTCCCTCAAACACCTTGTTGATAAAGAGATAAAAGGAGAACCCTCTAATGGACCCCACTTTGATTCCACTGCCAAGGTTCTCTTGGGCAAAGGTTAATAGATAGCTGACAAGGATAAAATAAAACATTAAATCAACAACATCTTAATGAAGAATGGGGACAGTGAAGAGAACGATGGGAAGCAGACTAGTGGGGAAGCGTTGTGCAATGTTCTTCACTTAGTTTTTTACCTTTTTGTGCTTCTTAGCTAAAAATGCTTTGGGAATGCAATTATATATTCTTCATGCCAATAAAGCTTGTTTGAACTGAATTCATTTAACTGAGAGGTAGCCAAACAGGGAAGGAGACCATGAGACAGACATAAAGAGAAATACAGAGAGAGAGAGAGAGAGAGAGAGAGAGAGAGAGAGAGAGAGAGAGAGAGAGAGAGAGAGAGAGAGAGAGAGAGAGAGAGAGAGAGAGAGAGAGAGAGAGAGAGAGAGAGAGAGAGAGAGAGAGAGAGAGAGAGAGAGAGAGAGAGAGAGAGAGAGAGAGAGAGAGAGAGAGAGAGAAGAGGGAGATGGACAGACCCCAGGAGATAGATGATCTGATCAGTGTGGGCAGGTAGGACTGCTCTGTGTTAGGACAGAGCCAAGGTGCCTAGAGAGAGATCTGTGTCAATCTGTGTGTGTGTGTGAGAGTTATATGTGTGTTAGAAGATAAAGAAACAAAGTCAAACAAAAAGAGGCAGAAAGGAGAGACAAGATACTTTAAGTCGGCTAGCGGGAACTACGTTGAGTCAGCGAGAGATAGAGAGCGGAAGATAAAGGGAGTGAGAGACAAAGAGAGAGAGCGATTGTGGTGTTTGGCAGGATGTGTGGAGCAGGCGGACTTGCTGACAGTATCAGCTGAGCACTGGCCCTGGCTGAGAAGATGATGGGCGAGTGATAGCACCTTATCAGCAAAACACTCACACACACCCACAGTATTTGTGCACAGTATTTTATAATGTATATGTATGTATATACACTATATATTATTTTAACATTAACATTGTCAACGAATTTTGGAAATTAACACTGACAAATAAAACACCTTATTATTACCTTAACACCCTACTCTTTAAATGTGTCTGAAATAAACAGTTTCGAAAAAACAATTTCAGTTCTTAGTGCTAGCTAACAGCTGCTTGAGCGAACACCACGCGCAAGACGCAATACTGACAAGAAAGTTGGGTGCGATCGAGAGAACAAAGAGAAACCTCGAGGTCAGAGTCGAGGAGGTTATTATTAGCATGGCGGAAAGTTTCGTGGACCTAGCCCACAATTTCCCACACCTGTATGATAACACTCTTTCGATGCATTTCTCTGCGGCCATTTTAACAGTAGTAAAATTATCAGTTCTTCCTCTACCTGTGTCTCTATGTTGTTTATTTACGTGAGCAAACAAAACATGTGCAAAGCACGATTTCCGGATCTGATATTACTGTGGTCTGCCCCAAGTGGAGACCTCCACTATCATGTGCTTTGGCCATGTAATGCTGGAGCAAGTCTGCAGACAAGACACAGCAGGTCGCAGCAGGTTGCATACGCTTACGCTTGGTGTTACAGCAAGTCTAATCCAGCCGTTACAAGTTGAATGAGAAAAAGTTCTCAGAAATGAGTTCAGTACAGCAATAAAAACAGATAGCACTCAACATTTGCTGATATATTTGGCAAGTAGGCCAACTGACGACATTGTAACCAAAGAACACGTTACTGCAGGCCAGAGACATTTATCTATTTATTGTGCAGTCACTTAATAAGCGTGCTGCCAGCCGCTTGGTGGCAGGTGGGATTCAGCAGCTGACCACCGTTAGGCTAATAAAGGGTTATCAGGAACACCTCTGTGAGTGCTACACCTTAGGTTCCAGGGTTGTTAACTCTATGGTCCTAAAGGGGAGGGAGGAATTCAGCCTCATCTGAAGCCAATATTAACAAAGTAAGGCATCCTGCTGAGGACTAGGCCATTTGTGTACCAAATTACAATATCATTTTTATTATATAATATAAAAAAATATTAGTCATATTCAGGGCAATAGCCACAATAGAGAAGCGGCTCTGTGTGGGGTGCGGGGTGGGGATGCACCACTCTTTAAACAGTGTCGATGCCTTTGAGCAAACACACACATGCTTCACTGAAGCACCACTGCCAACAGCATCCTTAGACATGTGTTTATCCACCACAGACACCACATAACACTTGGTTATGTGTTGGCACTGCCCGTCCGTTTGTTTATTCACCACCAGTGCAGCCACACTTGCATATTTGGATTTTAAAAGATGACATGAGGTTTGTGTTTGCCTCTTCACAGCAGAGCTGGTTCTTTGGAAGGCAGAGGAGCAGTGGCGGTGGGTCAATAGGGGGCGCTAGGGCGCCGCCCCTCCGTGAAATATTCACTTGAATATATCTGCCAACTATTAATAAACTATTATCATTACGAAATAAATCAACAAAAATAAATAGCGTTTATCCTTGTTTAATTGTGTGAGATACTTGTCACTGCCAGCAACCATTTAAATGCGACTGAACGTCAATGATTTGGGCTAGGCTAGTTATTGGTCATTCGAAATAAAGCCCTCCTCCAAACAGGGGAGCCGGCCACGTTGAAGTCAATTTAAGCTCTCTAACTTTTTGCTGTCCATCAAGCAGAGACAGCTTTTCATTGCCGCAAGAAAATTCGCCCTCGGGTCGCACCAGTGTGCGCCCAAGGCCAATGGTATCGCTTTTCTTTTTTGTTATCACCACATGATTGGACAATTCAGCGAATCAATCAAAAAGGCTACCTCCCTCAGCAGCATTCACGCATCACAACTACATGTAGAGAAGAGATAGACCGCTAACTAGCAGAGAGTTGTAAGCACTTTCCATCCTTTTCAGTGGACTCCCCAAGCAATGTTATACTTAAAAGGAGCAAGTAAGTTACATAGTAATTTACTCTTTCGGCCTGTAGCATATAAACAAAATGCAGCAACTGTCCCATATTCCTAACTGCATTTGAAGTAGACATTGAGACTCACAAAAAATGGACGCTATAGGACAGTGATCATGATTTGTCTCAATATCAGAATAACAACAATGGGTCAAATAGCAATGGCTGGTGGAATGGCCATGAAGTAGGTCTGTATATGCAGTGTAAGCTTGTCCAGGCCCTGCAAGTCAGGATGTAGGCTATGAATCTAAATGAAAAGTAGGTAAATAGTAGTGGCCATCCCCAAAATGCACCAGAATACAGGAAATCAAATCTATTAAATTCAAAAAGAATTATGGAGGGGGGGGGGAACCTCAGACCCCCTGTCTATTACTGTGCCCCACCAACATTTTTGATCTCCAGCCGCCACTGCAGAGGAGTATAAAGTCATCTCCCTCTGTGATGTTTGCATACCCGCCTAGGGGGTACTGAAGCCAGTTCCATGGCGCAAATATTCATATTTGTGAAATACTCTTTGATATACATTGTATAACATAGGTGAACCACCTACATTTACACAATATAGGTGAACCATGTTCATCTACACAACATAGGTGAACCACATTCATCTACATAACATAGGTGAACCACATTCATCTACATAACATAGGTAAACCAAGGTCATCTACAACATAGATTAACCAAGTTCATCTACACAACATAGTAGTGGTGCATAAAGTCAAATAAAACACGACAAACTGTATTTCGCTACCATACTTGATGAAAAAAGAAAGATGAGGATGTCTGCATTTCCTTGGGAGAGTGTAGACTCTAAACTCTGCCCAGGCAATGACATCCTGAATTTGAAGTTGTAAATCCAGGTTTGCTGCGCTTCCTTCGGACAATTGCACTTGATTTTGTTTAAATATTTTTTATAAGCTTTTATTTTATGTGGGCACAAGCATTTTTTTTTAATATTTACTATGCTTAAAGGAATTAGGATTATTACCTAATTTTTCACTTTATTCTGTTTTTACACATTTGGAGATTTTATTTAAAGTCACCTTTGTCTTGTTATATTTTATTGTTGTTGATGATCCAAAAATGACCCGACCAGTTACTCAAAAACGGTGACACGATCCGAACTGTGAATTTTGTGATCCGTTGCCCTAGGCCTGCACGATTCGGGGAAAAATATGTATCAAGATTTTTTAACTTAGAATTGATATCACGATTCTCTGCAACGATTATTTCGTGAGAAAATTACATTTCTCACGAAATGTAATTTTTATTGCACACATGAACCATAACCCCCCCAAAGAAATAACAGTACTTTTTGGCACCTCTAGCACGTTGCGTTTCATATGGCCCTGATTAAAGCGCAGTATAAAAAACGGAATGATTTATTTTGTACATATAGCAGCAGATTGTCTTTAAATGCTGGCCTTGTATAACTACCGAAACAACTCTACACACCTGTAAATTAAGAAAAAAAAAGAAAAAAAAAGAAGGATTTTCAGAAAAAAATAAAATAAAAAAATCGCATTAATATGAAAAATTTAATTCACAGAGGTGTGAAACGAGATCGCGATTTTATAACGATTTATCGTGCAGGCCTACGTTGCACCCCTACAACATAAGTGAACATCGTTCATCTACACAACATGGGTGAATCACGGTCATCGAGCACCCATCAACACATTAATTATCCATCCATCATCGATCCACTTGTCTAACACCCAAGCACATCATCAATCCTTTTATCATCCACCCGCCCCTCAATCCCTGAACCCCATCCATCCATGAACACATGTCAAATGGCTGTATCTCTTCTAGCTTGCGGGAAAAATACAAGGGAAAGGACATCATGTACCGCGATACTCTAATAACATCCCCTGGCTGCAGGTGAATGGACAGTTTGTGTGTCTCTGTATGTGTGCGTGTCTGTGCGTGTCTCTGTGTGCGTGCGTGTCTCTGTGTGCGTGCGTGTCTCTGTGTGCGTGCGTGTCTCTGTGTGCGTGCGTGTCTGTGTGTGTGCGTGCCTCTGTGTGTGTGCGTGTCTCTGTGTGTGTGCGTGCGGGACTCTGTGCGTGCTTGTCTCTGTGTGCGTGCGTGCGGGACTCTGTGCGTGCGTGTCTCTGTGTGTGCGCGAGCGGGACTCTGTGCGCGCGCGTGCGTGTGTTTTTTTCACCTTGACCTTCCCCTCGCAGTGAGGGAATCCGTCCATTGGTGGAAGCTCACATTTCTCCTGGGCGCCGTTCAGAAGATCTGCAGGGAAAGGGAGAGAAGGTAAACGTTAACATGATATTTCTACACAGCGCTCATGCTTCTTAATTACCTGCCGGTCCCGTCTCGTTAGACTTATCGCCACCCTCAAATCTGTGAAGCCCGACACGTTCAGCCACATTGTCTCCCTGATTTCCTCAATGCCAAAAAATTACTTTTATAGAACTAGGAGAGGTGCAAGGCAAGGCAAGGCAAGGCAAGGCAACCTTATTTATATGGCACTTTTCATACACAAGGCAGACTCAAAGTGCTTCACATATAAACATTGTCATACAATAAAATAAAATAATAGATAAGTAAATGAAAACATATGCAAAGAAGTGAGTAAAATAGAAAGTTTAAAAGGCATTTTAGTATTAAAATAGAAAATAAAGGCAAAGTTAAAAAAGCTTTTTAGAAAGTGCAATGTATTTAAGATTTAGCAAAAAGCTAAAGCAAACATAAAAGTCTTCAGTGCAATGGAAAGTAATAAAATAGAAAGAAAACAAGTCCCATTCAAATAATGTTGAATCTATGGTAGCATAGTAATATGAAGAAAGGACAATGAGGGCAATGGATCACAGGCTAAATTTATAACTGTTTTAGAGGTGGCAGGGAGGGGTTACCATGGCTACCAGGGGGTGTTGGGGGGGGGGGGGGGGGGGGGTAGATCTCCGATCAGGCAGGGTGGCCACGCAATATCTTTCAGATCTGGATAATCTGACCCCACCTACCTAATTCTCCACCCTGGTTGTAGAACAGCCGACCGGCCACTCAGATTGTTTATTTTAGAAATAATCACTGATTTATGAATGACGCATATCTCCCCTGATTGTGGAGGGAGTCAAGAGTGAGAGCATGAAAGATATAGACCAAGGACGGAGAGAGGGAAAAGAAAAAGCAAGACTGAGGTGAAGTAGAGCGCAGACAGAGTGAGTTAAGAGAGAGAGGGAGATAAGAAACTGAACGAGAGAGAAACCCTTTACTCATACTACTCTCTCTGTTCTGCCTTTATCACAATATGGTGTGAAAAATGGCCATTCAATGATTCCATGAAACGTCTACACAGAACAAAAATACCTTCTTTGAAAAGCAAATACTTTATGCCAATGTATATTAGTCTCACCTAATTTGGTGTTTGCATTTTGCGCGGATGGCATGTTTACATACCTTTTCAACTGTAAACAATTGATCTTACTAAGTAAATGTTTAATATCAATGTGTGATTGTTGCATGTCCAATGCTTTCATTACATTTTTGTACCAACCAACCTGGCTATAAAATAAATTCTCCTTTCGGAAAACACTGGTGATGGTGAAACAACATCTGACATACATAGTCAAAGGTGGAGTTTAGGGAGTTTAATAGAGAAAGTAAAAGGATGAGGGAGGGAGAAAGAGGGCCAGATTTTGCACAGGACCAGAAGCACAATGGACCAGATCGGGAGGAAACTGTGAGAGCACAAATGGAGAGGCAGAAGAAGAAACCAGTCGATGAAAGACCAAGCCACACGCTGTGGCTCAGTGGTCTTGAAGTGAACGGGTACTGAAGAGAGTTCTGAGTGCGCGGATCCACAGAGTCCACGTCGTGTTGGGGTTCACACTTAAAGGGGGGCAGTCAAGATGTTTTCCAATCTAGGAGTAGCGCTTCGTACGCATGTAGTGAGACGTGGAGGACCGACATCATTGGTCCTACTCTGGTCCAATCTGAAAATGGGACGTCAACGGTCAAGCTTTTTACAGAGATTTATGTTGACATTACACCTCAATTTAACAACGAGCGCATAACTACGGTTTTATTGGAATAATAGCGGAGTGTGACGGAGACATTTCCCTACTAAAGGCTTTCTGAATGGCCAGAATAATTTATTTTCTTGTTGAGGCCAAATGTTTGAAAAATGTTGGTTCAAATAAGTAATCATCATGAATGGGCGCAGATGGTGGGTCGTTTAGAAGGACGCTTTGGTTCTATTTCCCCTTAACAGAGCTTTCCGGTTATCGGGGGGGGGGGGCGGAATTAACCATTTATTTATTTGTGTCGAACATAACTTGATGCCATGGGATCTTCCTAATTTGATCACCCCACCACCAGCCCCACACACACAAAGGTCCATTGTGATAACTAATAAGATACAGTCATACACACACACACACACACAGGGGTCCAGTGCCAAGAAACATCAGGAAAATAAAAATCCACTGAAAGGCAACGTGGCTCCTCCCACATAATCTCACTCCTATATTTCCTTACAGCTCATCCAGGGAGCGATTGACATCATCGTTGACTTTGCCAGATTAATAATGCATAGATTGAATGGCTGCGGTTTATCAAGACATGAGCTTAACTGTGTGTGTGTGTGTGTGTGTGTGTGTGTGTGTGTGTGTGTGTGTGTGTGTGTGTGTGTGTGTGTGTGTGTGTGTGTGTGTGTGTGTGTGTGTGTGTGTGTGTGTGTGTGTGTGGATTGTAAGTCATTTTCCTATCGTCTGCAGTCTCCTTGGATCCTGGTGGCGTTCATTAAACCACCAACCAATCACCCGATTGGCTATCAATAATTGTGTTCCAGCAGTGTTTGTCGGTCAACGACTCCCGCGGATTGGTTTGGTGCAATCCATCGTCAGAACCAATCACACCAAAGTGTTTGGCTGTATGTGGAACACTGCCGCAGTGGCTACACTGGCGATACAGGCTGTGTGGCTGAAAGCAGTGTGTGTTAGTGTTCCCTCTCTCCAACACAGAGACCGATGATGCAGGCAAGCACAGGAGCAAATATGTGCTCAGTGGGTCAGACTCTCTCTCCACCTCCTCGCTCATGATCCAGTCATGGAGCGGGGAGGGATTTGATACTGGCTGTACTCCCGTTGCCTCCCGGTAACGGGAGTACAGCCAGTATGCGGTGTAAGCCGCCACAATATACAGTGTACAGGGTACAGCCATGCCAGGCCGATATTGATGGCTGATATTGAGGTATTTTAAGCAATGATCAAACCATTTGGTTTAAGTATAATGAATGGCTACAAACAAAAGTAATCGGTATATACAAAAAGTAATTTCACATGTACAGTTTTATATTATTCTTTCATAGATAAGGGTGCGGAAATACATTTACCAAAGATAAGAGACTGATTAATTGCACAAGTCAGACTCTTAATGCTGCTCGATTATGGGAAAAATCATAATCCAGATTATTTTGGTCAATATTGAAATCACGATTATACAAATGATTATTTTTGAGTTTGAAAACTTGTTGTATTTATTCAGCATGTGGTCAAAAAATGGTCAAAAAGAAAATATTCCAATCTAAAATAATATACAGATATTCTGCCCTTTCTATCAAATATATTTTTAAAAATAAATAAAATCAAAAATTGAAAAACTCCATTATGTTAATTTTCTGATAATTTGATGCTAAAATTTAAATCGCAGTAACCGCCCAGCCCTAACACATACAGTATACACACACACACACACACACACACACACACACACACACACACACACACACACACACACACACACACACACACACACACAAGTGGTGGGCATAGATTATTTTTTTTAATCTAGATTAATTCCAAAATTAATCTAGATTAAAATGGCAAGTGGCAAAAAATCTGTTTGTTTACCTTGACAGCGGTCAATTATACTTGGCAATGGTGAATTATCAAATATAATTCACCGCCGGAAGCTGTGAAGTGCCCATGCAAGTGAACGGAGCATAAACAAAAATAATTGACAGCTGAACATTGGGAAGGCCCATGCAAGTGAATGGAGTAGTCTACAGCATTGAGAAGAGCCGTGTAATAATCCATAATAATGTTAGGTTTAGAAGATAAATATTTGAAAGTTGTAGAATAAATTAATATTATTTAGAATGGAGTTGATTTGCTAGAAATGTATTTGAATGTTTAGTCAGTTAATCATTTACATATTTATGTTACACAATTATTACTTACATATTTACATGTTCACATTAACAAAGTCAGGATATTCTGTTGAATCTGCCTCTGATTCCCTCACGTTTACCTCAGTCTAAATTTGAGCTTCTGATTGGTTAGTTCAGTCACGTGATGGGTCCGAACAAGGAAGTGTTGTGGTTGTGAGTTGAAAAGTAAAGTAAAGTACCGCTTGAGAAAGTCATCCGACGGTTTCCCTGCTGTTTCTTCTCATAAAGAGGGATCCACCAACACATATCGAACCCTCACGTTACAATAATTCCACTTGAGTTTTTTTTTTTTTTTACAAGTGGTGGGTAAAAAATGATTCTTGACGAAAACTGGTAGGCGCGCGTCCAGTGTAAGTGACGCCTATGCCCAGCTCCCAACCCAACTTTGAAAATAGATTAACGGCGATATTTTTTTTATCGCCCGATAAGTTTCCCGTTAACGCCGATAACGGCCCACCACTAATATACATACATACATACATACATACATACATACATACATACATACATAGGGGTGTGACGATACACTCAGCTCACGAGACGAAACGAGACACGATATTCGGTTCACGAGATCGAGACGAGACGAGATTTTAAGAAAACTACAATGACAAAATATATGACTGGACCAACAGACTTTTATTTAACCGAGTTGCACATGCATTTTGTAATGTTTTATTATAACTCTTAACATTCATGAAATTGAAACTAAAACTAAAATTTATAAAAGTTGAAGTAAATTAAATAATTCTCTTTTTTTTCAAGTGCAAACAATATTATGTGCAAAACCAAATCAAAGTTCTACTCCGTCAATACAGAGTGCAAATAGTGCAAACAGAGAGTCTGACCAAGTATGTCACTGACAACTTGGTATTGTCCGTGTCTTATCAGTCACTCTACTGCCATTCATAATTTCCGCCGGGTACCCAAAATGCTGACAAACAAATCATTTAAAAGTGGCGGGGGCATCTTCGACGGTAATACGGGTATTTTATTTTTTTTATTTTTTTTTTTTAAATCTCGCGAGACAGATTTTTAACGCGACGGGTAATATCGTCGAGTTTAATCTTGCGAGATCTCGTGGCACGAGATCTCGTCACACCCCTATACATTAATGCTGTCAGTTAAACGCGTTATTAACAGCGTTAACGCAATCCGATTTTAACGGCGTAAATTTTTTTATCGCGCGATAAACGTGATTGATTATTTAAAAAATAAATAAAAATCTTTTCTTCTTTGGCTCAGAACAAAAAAGCAGTAGCCTGACTGCTATGTTCAAGGCAGTATGGTTGCATGTTGATCGTTTGATTGCACTATAGGCTTTTTTTTTTGTATCGTCCTCATTTGCACAAGGCAAGCCGATGCACTTCTCCATGTTGATAAGAGCATTAAAGAGCCCATGCCATTAAAATCACATTTTTCCTATTGTTTGTTAAATAACATAGGTCTGAATAAGTTTGTGAGCTGTGGTAAGTTTGAAATCTATGCAGTTTGTCTGCTGAATGCAATAGGCAATGAAAGGAAAAAGGCAGAAGAAATTAGCCGATATGGATAAGGTGACACTGTGACATAGCGTTGTCAAATTATTATTCATGGCCCTGCCCACTTGGTTGGTTCGTAACCACCCACAAGAATTCTGAAGGAGTCGTGATTGAGCTAGTGCTAAATGCTAATACGTGTACGGTAGTTGCTTAGTTCGTAGTAACAGGCTAGTTACAGAATTTTGAATGCAATGGCAGAACGACATCGAACTACATGAACTGCGACATGCTGCCTGCCGCGAGGCACCACCGCCCGGCAGCAGGCAGCCGGGCAGTGGTGCCTCGCGCCGGCAGCAGGCAGCAGGCAGCAGGCAGCGCACGGTTCTGTCTACTACAGATTGATGTGGAAGTGGAAGAACCAGAGACGTCGGAGAACCCGACGAAGTCCATTGTGATTCATTATATCTTCTGGACGTGCACACAGCTTTTGGCCGTGATAATATGTATTATTTGATATAGATATCTATGTATTATATGATATTATTTAGATATAGAGCTCCAGGACTGTAACGCAAGTGTTGTACACTTCCTTGTTATTTGGATAACCGTTCTGCTGTTGGTGTGATGGCGCATAACACGTCGGACTCTCGTCTATGGTATTTCTACAACTAGACCCGTAGTGGGGGTTATCTCAGCCATGGTTGAGAATGAATTGGGGGAAAGGAACTTTGGCTTTGACTCCCTGAAGTCATGAACCACGACATGGAGGAGAAAGGGATTGTTGACCGCGGTCGTCTCCCGCCGGAGCCTCGCTGCCGATGGACCACCGCCTCGGCTTCAGGATGCGGTGATTAGCGCTGACCGCTGCCGAGGCGGCGGGAAGCAGGGCTCAAGCGGGATACATTCGCGGCCAACAATCCCTTTCTCCTCCATGTCGTGGTTCATGTAGCCTACTTCAGGGAGTCAAAGCCAAAGTTCCTTTCCCCCAATTCATTCTCAACCATGGCTGAGATAACCCCCACTACGAGTCTCGTTGTAGAAATACCAGAGACGAGAGTCCGACGCGCCATCACACCAACAGCAGAACGGTTATCCAAATAACAAGGAAGTGTACAACACTTGCGTTACAGTCCTGGAGCTCTGCTCTATATCTAAATAATATCATATAATACATAGATATCTATATCAAATAATACATATTATCACGGCCAAAAGCTGTGTGCGCGTCCAGACGATATAATGAATCACAAAGGACTTCGTCGGGTTCTCCGACGTCTCTGGTTCTTCCACTTCCACATCAATCTGAAGTAGACGCGGTCGTTTGAGATTCATAATAACCTATCGTCTGGAGGCTCACACAGCTTTTGGCCGTGATAATATATATTATATATTATATGATATAGATATCTATGTATAATATGGGTTTCTAAGAGCCATTGCGATACATCCACCGTAAACAGAGTGCATGGTACCGTGGCTACAAGCTGCTCAGGTGCCAGGTGATAATATATATTATATATTATATGATATAGATATCTATGTATAATATGGGTTTCTACGAGCCATTGCGATGCATCCACCGTAAACAGAGCGCATGGTACTGTCAGTGGCTACAAGCTGCTCAGGGCCACGCCCCCACCCCCCTCCTTGACCTGCCTTGACACGCCCACCGTATACAGAGCGCATGGTAGTGGCTACAAGCTGCTCAGGGCCACACCCCCACCCCCCTCCTTGACCTGCCTTGACACGCCCACCGAAACAGCGCGTTTGGGGGAAGCTCAATGTGCGACTGTTTCGGAGTGACTGTAACTCTGCACCACGGCTGAATTTCGGGGACGTCTTTGAATACTGTGTTTGTGGCCCACTAATACCTATATTAAAGCATCATAAAATAGAATGGCATGGGATCTTTAAAATGAGAACAATTAATGGGACAAAGAAATCAAGGGATATTTAGCATAGAAAAAAAAACTAATGAATTAATGCCCTTAAAGGGCAACTTCACCCATTTCACATAAGCTTTGTATTTTTAGAACCCCCCGCATATTTTTGAATGGTCTAGCATCATTCCCTTATTTTCTGGAGAGACTGGAGAGATCCGTATCGATCTCCAACACTTCCTGTTTTCAATGACGCAATATGACGATTTTTGCGTACAAGAAAATAGGAAGTGTAATGCTGCTATCCATTTTGATGGTTGGATGGTACGAACGACCAGCTTCAGCGAGAACGTGACGTATTTCCCTTGCTCCAGCCTTCCAGTTTGCTATTTGTGTCCGACGAGTTTAAGAAGAAAACTATTTTGGAAAAAATAAATAATCCAGTGTATAATGGTTGCCAGCCTTTACAGAAACATTAACATTGCAAGCCTTTTACATTGCAATAATATTTTGCCATTTTCGCCAATTTTTATTTCAACAAGTGCTGTCGTGTTTCTGTCGAGCCACGAGGGGTAGTAGCGGGCTAGTCATCATTAGCAACATAGCCTCTTTGGCAAACCAGCTTGAAAACACAACTTTACATTGAATTTCACGCAAAGCAAGACCATAAATTGATGACCGGATTAAAGCAGCAATGAAATCAAGTGTGTAAGAGGATTTAAAATCGACATTACAACCCCCAACGTGGTACAAATACAAAGAAAATACAGCTCAATCCCCATTGACTATGGGCGCAGCCATCTTGTTTG
The DNA here is from genome assembly GCF_902167405.1 of Gadus morhua. Lineage (NCBI taxonomy): Eukaryota > Metazoa > Chordata > Actinopteri > Gadiformes > Gadidae > Gadus > Gadus morhua. The sequence continues at coordinate 25,571,246 of NC_044051.1, read as the reverse complement.
CTAGTTGTACAGATCTGCTCGCTCTACTTTGAAAGCGACGAGATACTACGACCGAAAGGGGGCGTGCCTCAGTGAAATGCCGCAAGAAAGCTGGGAGATTGGCGACTTTACCACCTCGTACATCCAAATGGATAGCAGCATTAGAGGGGATGAATCTCGTAAGACTACAACCACTAGTCCCACCCCCCTCTAGGGCACTGACGCTACAGACCTATTAGAGCAGTGCCAGTGGGTGGGACTTCACCAGCAGAAACTAACATCCACAGCGTCTGAAGCTAAGATAACAGAGGCTGTTGATAAAACTGAAGTAGGCCTATTGGCGGAGGGTACTGGATCTGACATAGAAGATGGCTCCATGCAAAAGTTCACCATTTCGAAAGAAATACAAACGAGGACTACCGTATTTTCCGGATTATAAGGCGCACCTTTAATGAATGGCCTATTTTAGAACTGTTTTCATATATAGGGCACACCGGATTATAAAGCGCATAGAACAGAAGATACTGCAGTCAAACGTTTGACTAGGGTTGCGTTATGCATCGACTGACCGAGCTGTGCTAAAGGGAATGTCAACAAAGCAGTCAGATAAAGTCAAACTTTATTAAGCGTTCTGACAACTCCGGTCACTCCCATGGTAACGATGTTCAAACGTTAATGTGCATATTAACAATATCTCATCAATATCTGATCAATATCAATATCTCTTAACAATAAGCTCACTTTTTCAGTTCATTCCTCATCTACGAATCCCTCGAATTATTGTGTGTCCGAATTGAAAAGTTGGGCGAGTACGGCATCCAACATGCCCGGATCCCTCTCGTCATTATCCGAGTCAGTGTCGCTGCTGTTGCCTGGCAGTTCAGTGATTATCTGATCCCGTATCTGATTATCTGAACCCGTATCTGATCCTGCCTTCGTGAAAGCTTGGACCACAGTTGAGACTGTTATATCAGCCCAGGCATCCACGATCCATTGGCAGATAGTGGCGTAAGTCGCCTGGCGCTGTCTCCCCGTCTTGGTGACGTGATGTTCGCCTTCTTGGCCCCGTCCACACAAAGCCGATTTTTTGGGTGAAACCGCATAATGCTACGGCCACACCAAACGCGTGTAACGTGCCTAACTTGACGCTTGATCATTGTGTGTCACAAAAATGGTTCAACGCGCCAACGCGCCTGTGGCTGCGCTGGATTTAGGAGTCCGAGGTAGGAAACCCAAACGCCGCCGTGTTTGGGTGCATGATAGAGTTTAGATCGGGTTAGATTAAATAATCTCGGATATAAATAACAATAATCGGGTTAAATAACTTCACATGGTGTGTTTCCAGCATTCGTAGTGTTGATCAGCAGATAGTCCACCAAGAAGTTGAGGTTGCTTAGCAACCAGAGACGCTGTCCATGCAAGTGAATGGAGCGTTCCCTCTTCGTCATAACTATCAAACCAAACATCCTTCACATTCAACGAGCGAACATTATGAAAGTAAAATGCACATTTCTCGCTAAAAATGTTTACATAAACGCATTTAATGGCGTAACTATGTTACTATTTCCACCCAGAATAAAGAAAGATGTCGACCGTATGCTTCTGTGCAAGCGTCACTACTCTCTGCCAGTGACGTCGGGTCAAGCTCCACGCTGATTTGTTCCATTAGTAGATGGAACAAGGAGGTGTCCGATAGGCGGAGATGATCAGCGGGAGTGGCTGCCAGCGAAGCCGTGCATGGTGGGAGTTGTTGTCTTCAATCCACAAGCGCCAAAAAGTCACTTTCTGCCTTTTCTCGGTCAAGACGGCACCAAATTAGAATTTTATTTTATTATTCGACTACATATAGGACCCAATTTCAATACATATTCATGCCTCCACCGGTGAAATGCTCCTTTAAATATGACTACTTTAATGCCTTTGAATACATGTTTGTTTCCCTGGGTAAAGGGACATTAGCTCCCCCTATCGCCTATTGACAATTACTTCAGGGAGGAAGGTCCTCCCTAAGCCTCCGTTGACTCCCATTCATTTCCCCAAAAGTACTGGCGGCCGGTGAATAACATGGGTTTCAATGGTAGAGAGGAGGAAAGTCCTCCTCTGAGTGGGTGTGACCTTAAGGCGTCTGATTCGCTTAAAAATCTATTCGGGCTGCGCTATGGACCAATAAACTGGATCCCTGGCTGGTGAGCAGTGTTGCCAGATTGGGCAGATTACCCAGCCAATTGGGCTACTTTTAACCACGTTAGGCTGGAAAAATTATCATTGGGCGGTAAATCTGCCCAATCTGGCAACGCTGTCGATAACAAACCCACTCTGCCTGCAGTGCCGTTCAGTCTAAGAGAAAAAAGCAGGTGAAATCATCTGAAGGATAACGAGATTCTAACATTTGCGAATAAAGCGTACAATGGAAACAGAGGACATTGTTCATGTTCAATTACAAAGCATTCCATGCATTGAGTTACAGTGTTAAGTTAGCGACCAAAGAAAAATAATCGAGATCACCAAAAGTAATGGCAACGTCAGTATTGTGGGTGCTACATGGTTTGCTAGGTACTCATGGCTTACTGGTAGCATTACTAGCAATCAACTGTATTGCTGGCCCTGTTTGCTAATGAATAATGGCAAATCTCCAACGTGGGCTGTTCATGGTTTCACTGAAGTCAAAAATCTTTAAAGTTCACGTTGGTGCTGCTATGCAACATTCCTTGCTAGGCACCAGGCCTATAGATCAGGTTGTTTGAAATAATGTTCTCGTTCTTTTACTAGTTTGTTACTCCGACCGTTCTGTTTGATATTGTGGAAAGGGTGTGGAAAGGGTGAATTGATTCAGAGCATTATGCATTTTAAATGGCATCACTTTTGGTCTTGAGTCTTTTCTTAAAACAATTGTAACTGAAAATAAACATAGATAAATTACAACCAATAACTTCAGTCATTGAGGGCAAAAATTGGCCCAGGCTTTTATTTAATATTTTCAAA